>NW_026068043.1:1947491-2021029 GCF_014885135.2 Alexandromys fortis
GCGTGGCCTCCTGAGCCCTCATCCAGTTAGGAAATGAGGGAAGGACATGCTCTCGGGGCTATAAAAATTGCTCTTTGCGCTCCCGTGGTGCATTTTCTTTAGGCTGGTTCCACAGAAGCAAAAATAGAATGCCTGGCCTTTCATGACTCGGAGAACTTCAAATTCATTATTATGAAGTGTGGGTCCTCCATCCCCACATCTCCCCGTTCAATCAAGTTGACAATCAAGACAGACCTATGTGACACCTCTCTGGGTTGGGTCGTCATCTATCAGATGAGAGCCAGGGCATCACCTCTTCTGATTCACGGTTTCGCCGTGAGCATCCATCTATAAAATGCCCACGGAGTCCTTAAGGACCGCCTGACACAAAGTCTGTGCTCAGTGAATGAAAAGGAGATGAATATCTGGAGGACTTTGAAATCGGGGGTGCGGGCTGAAAAGAGGGCTCAGGAGTTAAGAGAGCATTTGCTGCTCGTGGTACAAGACTCAAGCTCAGTTCACAACATCCATGATGGGGAGGCTCACAACTACCTGTATCTCCGGGTCTAGGGGATCTGACATTGTCTCTGGTCTCGAAGGGCACCTGAGCGCAATTGGTACTCACATATATACTCTGTCTTTCTCTGTCTCTGTCTCTGTCTCTGTCTCTGTCTCTGTCTCTCTCTCTCTCTCTCTCTCTCTCTCACACACACACACACTAAAATTAACCTTTAAAATCAAGGATGCTAGCGTGGGCAGGAATAGTACTCAGGCTCTCTGTATTCGGTTTTGCATTGGCTTTGCGTTCCCTGGATTCAGAATCCCTGTTTTTCCTGGTTCTGAGTCCATCTCTCTGCCCTATGGGCCGCTTGCAGCTACTCGTTTCTGAATTAGCTGTAGATGCTCTTTCGGTCAGGCACGAAGAAGAGAAATGCAGGAAAGGCACGTCGTAGACAGCTCTTCTTTCAAGTGTCATCTCAGAGAGTCGAGCCCAGACGCTGGAGTGCTCTGAGCACAGGGTAAATAGACCTCTTCCATCGGTGATTGCTTCCAAGCAGGCTGCGGTTGCTATATCCTGGAGGAACGTCCGCACTGAATTACTGGAAATGTCAGGAGCAAAACAGGGCAGATGAAATGGCCACTGAGAAGTTCAGAGGGAGGCAGTAATTGCTCTTAATCTTAGTGTTAAAAAGAGGGAGTCTGAGAACTCAGGAAATGGAGTAAGCCGTGTCCAAGCAAAGCAGCCGTCGGCACAGCCAGCAGCTCGCAGGATCCCAGCAGAACCTGAGGCATGGGATGGTTACAATGATTACAGCTGTGTAACCTGGAAGAAAAGAGCCACTCGGTGTCAGAACTATGTGAAACTCCAACTTCTGAAAATACTTATTTTATGATTAAGTGTGTGTGTGTGTGTGTGTGTGTGTGTGTGTGAGAGAGAGAGAGAGAGAGAGAGAGAGAGAGAGAGAGAGAGAGCAGGTGCCTATGGAATCCAGAAGAGAGGGTCAACTTCTGAGGGCTGGGATTACAAGTGGTTGTAAGCCCCATGATGTGGGTGCTGAGAACCGTGTCTTCTGGAAGAGCAGTAAGTGCTCTTAAGCACCAGGCAAATCTCCCGTCTCCAAACTGTAACTTTTGTTGCAAGAAATCATTTTCCTGCTCAATTGCCCTCCTCAACACTGAATTTAAGCGTGTAGGCTCTGTCATCGTCAGGCTCACATGACTCTCACAAATCGCCTGAGGTAATTGACTGGCAGAGACAGAATGCTTATTGAGCTCATAGTTTGAAGAGGTTCAAGTCCCACAAGGCTCAGGGAATGGTCAATGAAGACTGCCATGTTTTTTAGGAGCTGGGGAGATGGTTCAGTTGGTAAAATGCCCATCCTGTAAAGCGTGAAGACCTAAGTTCCATTCCTAAGAGCCACATAAAAACATCAAATGTGTTGGCATACATTTGTAATCCCAGCACCTGAGAGATAAAGCCAGATGGATCTCTGTGGCTTGCACGCCAGCCAATATAGCCTAATGGGTGAGCCCTGGGTTAGCAAGGAACCCTATCTTACAAAAGAAGCCATATAGTTCCTAAGGAGAGGAACTCTTGGTTCATCTCTGGCCTCTACACATACACAGGCCCACACACATGGATATGCACACACACAAAATCTCTCTCTCTCTCTCTCTCTCTCTCTCTCTCTCTCTCTCTCTCTGTGTGTGTGTGTGTGTGTGTGTGTGTGTGTGTCCAGCAGTCAGTGTCTGATAGCTCTGACATGAGAGGTATTGACTGCACTTAGGTGTGTATTCTCTCTCTCTCTCTCTCTCTCTCTCTCTCTCTCTCTCTCTCACACACACACACACACACACACAGAGGTACATTAGGAATGACACCCAAACTAGACCTCTAGCTTCCACATACATAAGCATAAGCAAACACACAACCAAAAAAAAAGTGAAAATCATGGTTAATCATGAGAGAATATTTAGGAGTTGTGTATGAAGGAGGAAGCTGGGATACATGTTCTACTAAGAAAGTGCTCATAATGCTGACTCATTTCTTAAATTAGTTAATTTACTTTTAAATGTATGTGTACAGGTCTGTCTACTTGTCCATATGTATACCCTGTGTATGCAGTACCCATGGAGGCCGGAATGAGGTATTGGATCCTCAGGAACTGGAGTTATAGGAGATTACACACTGCCTGATGTGGGTGCTGGGAACCCAACCCGGGCTCTCTGCGTGAGCAGCAAGGGCTCTGTCTGACTCGATGCTGTTTCCTGACCTGGGTGCTGAGCCGAGTTTGAGATGGACCTACATGCTGGTTGGTTTTAACACTCCACTTGACACAACCTAGAATCACCCAAGAAGGGAATCTCAACTGAAGAACCATCTAGACCGGCTTGGTCCATGGGCAGGCTTATGGGAGACAGTCTCACTTGTTAATTGGTGTGGGTAGACTCAGTCCTCTGTGATCTGCACCATTCCCTAGGCTGGGCTCTGAGCTGTGTAAAACTAAAGAACGCTAGCAATTCTGAATGCACTCATCGCTCTCTGCTTGTGACTCAGGCGGCCCGCTCTCTCCAGTCCATGCCTCCATTGCTTCTCTGCGGTGACGGACTGTGACACGGAGTTTGTGAACTAAAATTCTTTGACCCTTGAGCTGCTTGTCACCAGGGCATTTGAGCGTGGCAACAGAAAAGTAATTGGAACAACCTAGTCCTTTTGTTTCTAGAAGTGCGACTCTGCCTCTCTGGGTCACAGGGCTTTCTCATCTGTGAACTGTGGGAAATTGGCCCCACCTCCTCATTGAGCCTCCTCTTAAGACAGGACGTTCGGCCTGTGATGGACATTAAACTTCACTAATGATGGTAGAAGTTTTCTTTCCATGTTTTCCCCTTCGTTCAGCTTTTAGAAAAACTAGACATGTCTGTGCTTTCTTGAACTTGTGTCAATGAGATGGAATTTGGGGGCTTGCCCTGTGGAGCAGCATGATATTATATACTCACTGATATTTCGGTCAAGGAAGACCCTCTAACACAGGGGTTCTCAATGTTCCTAAGGCTGCGACCCTTTAATACAGTTCTCCATGCTGTGGTGACCCCAACCATAAAAATATTTTCAGTTCTTACTTCCTAACTGTGATTTTGATGCTGTTGTGAATCGTGATGTAAATGCCTGATACACAGGATATAATTTCATGGCCACAAATAGACGTGAGGGGGTTGTGACCCACAGGTTGAGAACCGTCTCTCTAGATGGCCTACCCGGGAGTGCAGGACCTCTGATTTCAACTTGGCTGTGGTCCTTATCCTGAGCTATTTTACACGTGGCTGTGATAAAATGCCCAAGCAAAGCTACTTAGGGAAGAAATGGCTTAGTTTGGCACATGGTTTCAGAAAGCTTCTGACTACCATGTCGAGGAAAACAGGCTTAGGGGAGCATGAGACCGGCCAGCTGCATTGCATCAACCAATCCAGAGACAGATGGGGAACAAGAGGCAGTGCTGGGTTCTAAAGGCTCAAGGTCAGCCCCCAGTGGCCTACTGCCTCCCAGCAAGGCTCTGTCCTCTAAAGGCTAAATAACCTTCCCAAATGGCACCACTGACTGGGGACCATTGTGTGTGTGTGTGTGTGTGTGTGTGTGTGTGTGTGTGCATAGATAGATGATAGATAGATAGATAGATAGATAGATAGATAGATAGATAGATGCCTATGAGCAATAATTCTCACTCATTCAAACATAACAGTCTTTTGAAACTTGGCTATTTTATCTTGGGGTTCTAAGATTCTAATGGGGCTTCTAGATCTACCTGGCTCTGCCTGATAGATATACCTGGAGTGGTCACATATCCGTTAAGTAAATAAATAACTCTCTTATGCCTTGACATTTTGGATCTGTCAAGAAGAGAAGCAGAGAGTTCCGGCTTCGCCCATGACAGGCTTCAGAGCCGGACTCTGAAAGTGTGATGTGTGGCTTGCAGACAGAATGAATCTGCCCCGGTGGAGAAATGTGGATGTATGCTTGACAAATCAATTCCCCTTCTCAGAGAAGGAACAGGAAGGCCCCCACGGAGGTCAGGCAGCTCAATTACCAGAGGCAAAACAGAATGCAGCAGGTTCCTGAGGAGTGAAGGGGTCTCTGAGTGCAGATGCGAGTGCAGCCACCTGCAGGCATCACCTGGGCGACTGGGACTTGCTGCTGAGAGCCTCTGATATTAATGACATTGTCACCTCCACATGCGGGGCTGGCCTCTGCCTTCAGCCTCAGAGGTTCTGAAACATCTCACCCAAAGCCGGAACTCTGTGATAAACAACCAATCCCTTTGGATCTGCGGAGCCTGCACAATGGCTGCTTTGGCTGAGAGTCCTACACACCTCCCCACAGTGTTTGCCCTTTACTGATCCCAACTACTCTCTTGCAGGTAGAAGAAACTAATATTTGGGCACCCCAGTGAACTATAGAAAATGTGCTTTTCAATCAAGAGCTGTCCATTAAGATACAGTCAACGATAAGGGGTGAGAGGCTGGGTTAAAACCCTCAACTCCAGTACTACTTAGACCTTAGACCACTCTCAACCTTCCTGGGCCTCCACTTTCTTGTCAGTTAGAAAGCTTTCTCGTGGGGCTGGGGAAGTGGCTCTGTCAGCAAAGTGCTTGCCAGTCAAGCGTGAGGATCTGAGTTAGATCCCTGAAGCCATGTGTGGTTTATGCTGTGGACAGAAGAGACAGGAATGGCCCTAGGACTCGCTGGCCAGTCAACATCAGTTGCTAGGCAAGTTCTAGAAAGAGACCTTATTTCAAAAAACAAAGGGGATGGCCCCTGTGGAATGACATAGGATAGTGTCTGGCTTCTTTATGCATACACACATACATCACATATATATCACACATCATATAATACACACAAACATGTATATCTCACACATATGCACATATATACACAACACATACACATGCACAACGTGCACAAACACATGTATCATACACATGAAAATATACTTACACATGCACCATACACAAATGTATCACACACATATGTACATAAACCACATATGCCCACACACGTGCTATACACACAAACACATGTGTCTCACATGTGTACATGCACATACACCACATACACTTACACATGCACCAAACACACACACACACACACACATCAATTATCGAAGTATTTATTTGAGAGGGCTCGAATTAAATTTGCTAATGGGGACTGCAATTTTTAATAAAAAATCTTAGATATAACCTGAGAATTTCATATATTTATACAATGCATTTTGATCATATTAAAAACTCCCTCCTCTCCAGTTCTGCCTGGATCCCTCCATAACCCCCTTCCAGCTTCAAGACTACATTTTTTATGTATAGTGATGAATACACATGGGTGGCTGTGACTGTGGCCGATATCCATGCCATTTTTCATTCCTTCCCCTTCACTCTAGGGTGCATAATGCATGGTAGGATTTGCCTGTGAAAAGGCCAGAGCCTTGGGAATCATCTAAGCCAGAGAAATGAGGTGAGAATGTCGTGTTACTAGACATGGTGGCACAGGCCTGTGACCCAGCACTCAGAAGACTGAGGCAGGAGGATCAGGAGCCCCAGACCAACCTGGGCTCCACAGCCAGACTCTGATTCAAACAAGCAGAGTGTTGCTTCTCATTTCCACCCAGCAGCATCAGTAATATGCATATTCTTTTAATTCCTAACCTGGGAACCATGGAAATATGGGGATGGACTCTCCATCCTGATGTCCTGGAAGGAAAAGATACCCTATTGACTTTCTGTATTCATGAACTCCCCATTCACAGATTCCAGTCCACCCCTGTGGATCCGATCAACATTGGATGGAGTAGGTCTGAAGATTGTCGCACCTCCACAGAACTTCCACAGACTTTGGTTCTCATCATATTGGCATTTAACAGCCGTCCCCATAATGGTTACATTATATGAGTGTTATAACTTATCTAGGGATATTGTAAAATACATGGGAAGATATGTGTCAGCTCTACACAAATATCACGCTATCTTATACAATGGTTGTGAGCCTGCATAGACTTTGGTACTTATGTGGAGGGATGTTCTGGAACTGATCTACCACAGATACTAAGGGATGAGGATGCATCCAGCCAGATCTCACGACTGACCGTGTGTAAACAAGAAATAATGGCTGGGGACATGGCTCAATTGGCAGAGTGATTGCCTACATGCAGAAAACCTTGGATTTCATACCCAGCACCCTGTAAACTGAGTTCAGTGGCGTATACACATCATCCTAACACTGCAATACAAGAATTTGGGAGGTGGATACAGAAGAATCAGAAGATCTCTGTCACCTTCCAGTACATAGTGAGTTAGAGGCCAGTCTGAGGTAAGTGAGACCTTGACTCAAAAGAGGGAAGGAAGGAAGGAGAGGGAGAGAGAGAACGAGAGAAAATAATTTTGTCAAAGCCATGAACAAATACAAGTATTTTGGCTCTCAGTTCAGGGGTCCAGGTGCCTTATGATGGGAAAGGCATGGCGGCAGGTGCTTTGTCACATGACATCCACAGTCAGGAAGCAGAGAGTCAGGATGCTGTTGCTTGACTCGGTTTCTCCTTTTCCTTCAGTCTGAGACCCATGGAATGCTGCTGCCCACATTCAGGTTACGTCTTCTCTTTTCAGTTAAGGCTTTCTGGAAATGGCCTCATGGACACACCCAGAGATACATCTCCAAGGTGATTCTAAGTCTGATCAGTGAAGATGA
This sequence comes from Alexandromys fortis, assembly GCF_014885135.2. Classification (NCBI taxonomy): domain Eukaryota; kingdom Metazoa; phylum Chordata; class Mammalia; order Rodentia; family Cricetidae; genus Alexandromys; species Alexandromys fortis. The sequence continues at coordinate 1,954,705 of NW_026068043.1, forward strand.
ACCATCCAACAGGCCGGGACAAGACATAGCTCTTAATGTCACTCTGTGCCTCACCAGCTCCTCCCAGGCTTATCTTTGGTTTCATCGCCTCTCATTAGTCTGTTCATGCTTTTAATCCAATGATGGATTAATGTTTGATTATGTCAGATCAATCATGATCTAGTCAGCTCTGAAAACTCTCATGCAGAGACATGCCCTGGGTGAACTTTAATCACCCTGGGTACTTCTCAGTCCAGTCCAGTTGGCCATCAGGGTTAACCAGCACAGGAGGGCTGGGGACCCGAGTCCAGTTCCCAACACCCACGATGGACAACTGACAGCCACCTGTAACTCTAGGTTCAGGGGATCTGATAGCCTCATCTGGCTTTTGTGGGTATCTGTATGAGCATGTGTGCATGCTTACACACACACACACACACACACACACAAGTCATTAAAACATGATTACTGGGCATAGTGATACATACGCTTTATCCCAACACTCAGGAGACAGAGGCAATTGGATCTCTGTGAATTCAGGGCCAGTCTGGTCTACACAGTAAGTCCCAAGGGGGAGTTGGTGGAACTAACCAACAAAGATGATTGCCCGCCAAGTTTAGGCTTATCTGGCACACGTGGGTATGGGCCCTCTTGTGTCCCCATGGTTACTCACTTGGTTTTTCTTCCTTCTTGCCTATTTGTACAAAACATTGATTGCAGATGTTCTTTTTTTTTTTTTAAAGAAAGCTTTCTGTCTTTAGAAAATCCTAGTTTTCAATTCTTTTGAATTTTAAAAGACATACATTCCTGTTCTTATCAACATGAAAAAAATTGGCAACCTGGTGTGTCCCCGTTGACATTAATGCCCCTTTGTGCTCCACCTGCACAATTGCCAATTGTCTAATCTTTCTTCCTAATCAATAGAAGCTTGTAGAAAAAAAAACATTTTTCACATCTGCTGGGCTTTTAAAAGAACTCATTATAGGAATTCAGTACCTAGCCTGTCTGTTGAAAGCCTCCTCAGTTTCCCCAGGCAAAAGGCTCACAGGGCTACTCTCATCTATTCACTGGAGACCACATACAGGCAAATCTCTAAATGGCAAAGGAAAGCATATTCAAGATGTTTCCTTTGGTACATTCCTATGGGTGACAGAGCTCATTCTTAAAAGTCAAGAGGGCAGTGTATGAGGGGATACCACCCGAGCAGAAATTTGTCTATGGAGAAAAGAGAAGAGAAATAATAGAGGGAGACAAGATGAAGGGAAGGAAAGAGGGAGGAGGGAGTGATTCTTAACCACACCTTCGGGTCAAGTCTAGCAATGAAAATATATTCTGCTTATCAGATATTTACATTACAATTCGTAACAGTAGCAAAATCACAGTTATATATAATATATATAGTTATATATAATAATTATATATATAATAATTTTATGGTTGGGGGTCACCACAACATGAGGAACCGTATTAAAGCGTCGCAGCATCAGGAGGGTTGAGAACCACTACTCTGGCAGATGTAGCTCTCTGATCATGCTTTGAAGGTGATGGCCATTTCTGTCGCTCGCTGGGCTCTCTGCTTCTTTTATTATTGCATGTTGTTAGCATTATGTTGTAATTTATTTGTTTGTATTTATTGTGTGTGTGTGTGCACACACATGCAGCGAGGTCAAAGGATGGCTGTGAGGAGTTGCTTCTTTCTTTCCACCCGTGTGGGTCTCCGAGACCAAATTCAAGCCATCTGGCTTTAGCAGCAAGCACCTTTACTAACGGTGGCAATCTGAATGGGAACGCATACACACACCCTGCAAGCTTGTACCTTTGCATGCTTAGTCCCCAGCTGATGGTCTGATTGGGGTGGATTAAGGGGTGCCTCCTTATTGGAGGCGGTGTGTCCTTGTCAGAGAAGGTATGTCACTGGGGATGGACACTGACATTCCAAAAGCCCATTGCAGACCCAGAGTCTCTCTGCTTGCTGCCTGTGACTCAGGGTGGAGCTCTCAGCTACTGTTGCAACACCATGGCTGCCTGCATGCTGCCATGCTCCCTGCCATAATGTCAATGCACTCATTCTCTGAAGCTGTAAGCAAGCCCCCAATTAAACGTTTTCTTTTATAAGAGTTGCCTTGGCCACAGTGTCTCTTCACAGCAATAGAACAGTGACTGAGACATTAGCTGAGCCATCTCACTGCCCCACTTCCTCCCCATCCCTGCACCACGATCCAGCAAAATGTGAGGAGTTGCTTCTCACAGTCAGGCGGGTATACACGGACTCATTCTGGCTGCTATGCCTCCTGACCCTGATGGAATCTATTTCCCGAAACTGTGAGCCAAAACTAATTCATCCTCCTTCCAGCTGTTTCTGCCGGGCGTTCTGTCTCAGCAACTAGAAAACTAAGCAATGCGGGCGCTGTTAGGAACACAAGAAGATTATGAGGTGAAGGGCTGGTTATCTAAGTGTTGATTATGTGGAGAGGTGGGACTATATGATGGTGAATATTGATTGTCCAGTTAATAGGATATATAATCGCTGAATAGACAGACCTCTGAGTGTGTCTATGAGGGAGTTTCAGGACCTGATTAGTTGAGGAAGGAAGACGAACCCTGAATGTGGGCATCACCATTCCATGAGTAGGGGGTGAGTCTGAATAAAACGGAGAAAAGTGAGCTGAGCACCAGTGTCCATCTCTCTCTGTTTCCTGCCTGCAATGTCATGTGACCCGCTGCCTCATGCTGCTGCTGCCACGCTCGCCCCACTATGATGGACTCTATTCTCAAACGGTGAGCCAAAAGAAGCACCCTCTTCCTTGAGCTGTGTTTGTTAGGTATTGTCCTCCACAACACATAAAGTAACTAACCAAATCCAGGAAGCAAATACTCATGAGTTGATTATAGATCCATTGAGAAGAAGGTAGCCCCTTTAGATGTATGATGCTACTCATGAGCGAGGCCCCCAATACTAGCCATTGTATATATCATAGAGAAATATGGGTGTTGTATTTTATCATAACCCTGTTTTGTCCTACCAAAATCATAACTGCCAATCAGTTTTCATCACAGACAGTGTTCTGGGTCATAAATTTATTTTCATGCTACTCCAGTTTCCTTTCGGTTGCTGGGATAAAAACACTGTAACCCAAATCAACTGAGGGGTAGAAAATTTTAACTTGGTTTACACTTCCATGTCACCATCTATCACTGAGAGAAGTCAAAGCATGAACTCAAGGCAAGACCTTGAAGCAGAAACCATGGAGGAATGCTTTTTTTCCAGCTTTCTCCAATGCTCCTTCTTGGCTAGCTTTCTCATGCATCTCAGGGCTGATTGCCTACGGATGGTACTGACCACGGTGAATTGGACCCTCCTAGATCAACTAGTAATCAATAAAATCTCCCAGAACATACCTAGAGGCCAGTCTAGTCTAGTCAATGCTTCAATCAAGGCATTCTCAGATGACTCTATGACAATTAAAGCAAGACATCTGTCATTCTTACTTAGTTGGTTAATAATGAGAGCATCTTTTGATGTGCAGCAAGTCAATGTAAAATCTTTTATAGCTGGATATGATGGTAAATACCTGTCATCCCAACAACACATGGGAGCCTGAAGCAGGAAAATTGCAATTGTAATATCAGCCTGGACTACATGATGAGATCCACATAGAATAAATCAAATATAGGAATAAATAGTCTTTTACAATACATGCCATTGAACGACAACAAATATCTTTTCTCTCATTCATAAACCATTGAAAAGATGTAATGCTTGTCTATGTCTGTGTGTCTACGTATGTCTATGTGTCTGTGTAATGTCTGTGTGTGTCTGTGCGTGTCTATGTGTCTAAATGTCTGTGTGTGTCTATATGTGTGTCGTGTGTGTGTGTGTGTATGTCTGTATGTGTGTATCTGGTAGGACATGTGTGGGAAGTCAGGATTCTCCTGCATTGCTTCCCTTTTCACCGTGAGATCACTGGGACTAGAGCCGCGCGTTCCACAGCTGACTTCTCCACAGGTTCTGAGAATTCCAGCTCAGGTTCTCACACGTGTATGGCAAGTGATACACCTGCTGAGCAATATTCCCAGTCCTGCATAGTCCTGCATGGTACATGTTGGCGTATTTGATCGGTACGATAAGTAACCAGACCAGCTCAAGAACAACAAATATAATTTAATAGCTGAAAAAGGGGGGAACTCACGCAACAAGAGCGGGAGGTCCGAAATCCAAAATGGTTCGGCGAGCACCGTGTAGAGAGAGCACACACCTACCTACCCTGGTTTTTCTACCTGGGCTCCAGGCAGCCACACCCAAACCAGATGTGATTGGTTGAGATTTCCCATCACTGCATTGAATTTTTAAAGATAAATCTTCATGCTTTCCTCTGTGCAAATTGTTTCTCTTCCATTTCCCATCCCCAAAATGGAAACAAATAATTATATATCTAAGACATCAAGCAAAACCATTAGTCATCAAACCAAACTTTAGTTGAAATGTGCACAATTCTGTCACCTTATGATCAAATCGTGACGAATCTGTACCTATCTTTGCTTCCTTCAATTGTCCAACATCAGATCCCCTTGTGATGGCTAATCTCAATAGTCAACCTGATGAGATGTAGAATCACCTGAGAGATAGGGCTCTGAGCAGGCCGAGGTGGGTTATCTTCATTAGGTTATTGAGATAAGAAGACATACCCACCATGGGTAGCATCATTCCCTGGGCTGAGACCCTGAACTGTAGAAAAGGGATAAAGTGGTGCAAGTACAAGAGTTCTTTGTTTCTAGCTTTATTTTATTTTATTTTATTTTATTTTATTTTATTTTATTTACTGTGGCCACAAGGAGACCATCGACACCAAGCACCCGATGCCTTTCCCACCGTGATGGCTTTGCCCTTTGACTGAGAGCCAGAATAAATGCTCTGTCCTTGAAGTCGCTTTTGTCAAGGCATTTTATCACAACAGCAGATGAAGTCAGGGCAGGAACCTGTGCTGTGTGGTAATGCTCTTGCACCCGGCAAAGATTTGTCACTCGTATTGGTTTAATTAAACACTGAGTGGCCAGTAACCAGGCAGGAAGTATAGGCAGGGTGACCAGACTAGATAGAATCCTGAGAAGAGGAAAGGCCAGACATAGTTGCCACACAGAGAGGATGCAATATGGGAGAGCTTCAGGCTGGAGAGATGGCTCAGGGGTTAAAAGCACCAGTTGCTCTTGCAGAGGAATAGAACTTGGGTTCCTAGCACTACATGGACATTTACAACAGTCTCTAACTCCAGTTCCAGGGAATCTCACACCCCCTTCTGGCCTCTGAGGTCATTGGTACAAACATGTACCTGCACATACTTACAGACAAACCACCCACGCACATATAATAAAAATAAATCACTCTTTACAAAGAAAAAAAAATAAAAAAAGAAGGGAGAACTCTTAATCCAGACTTAGTCTTCTTTTAATTTGCTGTCCTAAGATAAACCTTGGCGCTCCTACCCTAACTGTAGACTTGATAATGCCTTCAGGGGCATTCACATGCAACCATGCGCATATGCACTTCTCAAATAATAATCCATCCTTTGCTTTTGGACTACAAAGAGGTCTTTAGCATACTTCATTCGTTAATAAAAAAAAATTCCCCTCTGGAAAAGGCGCAGTGGCTTTTGAGGAATATTATAAATAGTTCTTCATTAATTGGAATCCACCCCACCTCAATCTTTTAACGTATGGGGGAACAATGTGGAGGGCTGCCTGATCCCTGATGCTCACAGATAATTTCACTGCTCTGGTCTGGGCTTCAACCCTAAGGGTATGGGTGGCCCATTTCTAAAATAGGTGCATTTGAAAGAGTTTAGATGAAGTGGAACCATCCGAAAGTAACAGCTAATGGAACAGAGTTAGGAAAGAAAAGAGCCACCAGTGAGAAAAGACGTGATAGAGACTAAAGGTATATTTTGACACAGAGGTGGGTAGAAAAGAAATTCTTTATCCTCCAGCTGGTGGTGATGAGCTGAAAACACAGGGAAATCCTTTGCTTTGAAAAAAAAAAAAGAAATAATTAAAAGTCAGTTTAGGAATTAAAAAAGAGAAGGTGGAAAAGGAAAAAAGAGAGGAGGGGGAGGGTTGGTGAGATGACTTAGTGGGTCAGGGAGCTTGCTGCCTAATCTGATGGCCTGAACTCTATCTCTAGGACCCATGTGTTGGAAGGAAAGAACCAACTCACACAGCTTGTCCTCTGACCCCTGCACAGACATGCCTGTGCCTCCCAATCCACAAGGCAAATAAATAACTGTAAAATCAAAATTTTTAATCAACAGAAAATATATTTAGAGGTAAGAAAAAAGGAAGATAGGGTGGGAAGGAATAAGATTGCCATCTTGAATATTTGAAAGAAAGAAGCTAATAAAAAAAGGAAACAGATTTGAGCTACGAGACTCTAGAAAGCATAACTGAGATTAAAGTAAACAAAGCCAGCCCTTATGTTGCAAGCCTGCCATCCCAGTTACTTGGAAAGGCTGAGGAGATGGGTCCCAAAATCAAGGCCTGCCAGGACTACAGTGACATGAAGTCAAGGCCATCCTAGACAAGTTAAGGAGACCTGTCTCAAAAGAAAAAAAATGTAAAAAGAGAGTTGGAATGTTATTCAGAAATCCAAAGTCCCCGTATTTCAAATGACTATCTACCTGTGTGTCAATCCGGTAACATTTGATTTTCCGAAAGCTGTGGATGAGCACAAACACAGACGTGGTTTATCCTTGATCCTACTACACTATATAGACTTAAGGATGGATGTGTGGGCTGGGGATGCGGCTCAGTTGGTAGAGTTCCTGCCTAGCATGCCAGAAGCTCTGGGTTTGATGTCTAGCACCGCACAAACAGGATACTACTGTGTCTGTAATCCCAACACGGCAGAGGTGAAGGTAGGCTCAGAGGTCAAGGCCATTCCTGCATATGTAAGTAGTCTGAGACCAGATTTTTGTTTCCCACCAACAATAACACATGATGCAGACATTCATTTTCCGTTCTCATAAAACCAGTTCCTCTCCAGAGTGAATGAAAGACTCTTCCCCGCTCCCCAACCATCACATGCAATGCCAGCCCTTGAAACTTAGAGTGCTTGCTCCCAACACAAGGTCAAATCCAGCAGAAATGAGAGAATGAAGACCAGAGCATTAAATAACCTGCGTACTGGCCGGGTTAAATGCACCGGGAACTTCAAAAATAATCCACCGACATGTCCAGGGTCTGTTGAAAATTTCCACTCTGACATTTTTTTTTCCCACCTGACTCAAATCTTAACTCTGCCTTCAGCTCTTTTCATCCTAAAATTTATATAACAAATGGGTCTCGATCTTTTGAGGATTCAGTCTATATTCCTGACCAATTAAGGACCCTGAAGAATCAATTATTTTGACTTATTTCCCAGGCTGAAGGGAGGGAGTCTTGCGTTTTCAGGACTCTGGCTTTGAAACCCCTTGAAAGCATTACTGCAAAGCTAGAGGGAATTAGACAATAAGGATTCTTTCAAAACAGTGGGATTTGGGGGATCTTATTACCCACTTTAAAATCTTACCTTAAGGCTGGAGACAGGATTAATTGGAACGAGGACATCCAAAAGCGAGCAACTACTCTAAACCATCTGCATCGTTCAGATGTGTCTTTGAGCTCTTTAATTTCTTACTGTTCCAACCTCAACAAAACTATTCAACTTCTAGCTCCCTGGGGTCTACCCCTCATCCTGGGCACAAAGAAACGGAAAGGAAAGAAAGAAGGGGGAGAAAGTGGAGACAGAAAGAGTCCGGCTACAAAGAATCAATGGCATTTCAAATCCCATTTCCTGCTTTGATCAGGGAGTAATCCCTTTTAAGGAGAGTGGGATTGGAAAGAGAGGGGTCAGGCTGCAAGCCACTGGGAAGGCTCTTTCTCAGCATCGCTGGAGGAAGCTCATGTGACACCAGGTTCTTCCCAGAAATAACAGGTGCTTTTTTCTGCAGATCGTGGGAAATGCTGTAAAAATAAGTAGGAATGGCTGACAGTCCTGCAACAGATTGGTTCTGGGATGTTCCCGCCCGGGATTGGTGCGGATTGGTGGTGGGAGTTAGAACTGTTAAGAAGCTGGATTGTACTGGGAGAGGGTTTAGACCTTTAGGGTTTGGTTTGTTATTTTTCTTACTGCTGTGACCAAATGCCTAGCAAGAGCAACTTAAGAAAGGGAGGGTTTATTTGGGATCGTGGCGTGAGGATTTGGTCTATCATGGCAGGGAAGCAATAGAGACAAGTGTTTGGATGGGTTTGTCCAGAACCAGAGAGAGATGAATACTGTTGCTTGGTTTGATTCCTCATTTTTATTCAGTATAGGACCCCAGTCCATGGGATGAAGTTACGCATATTGAGGATGGTTCTTCTCAGTTCTATTAGCCTTATCTAGATGACCCCTACAGACATGCCCGGAAGTCTGTCTCTTATGTGATTCTAGACCTTGTCAGATTGGCAATCAGTATTGTCCATCACAGGATCTAGAATTGTCTAGGAGGCAAATCGATAGGTCTAGATCAAGTTAACCAGAGTAGGAAGACCCACTCTAAACATGGGAAGGACCATGCCACAGGATGGGGGCCTGGACTGCATAAAAAGGTTAACATGAGCTGAGCACCAGCATCCGTCTCTCATGTGACTGTGGATGTCATGTGATCAGCTGCCTCACCCTCCTGCCACCATGCCTTCCCCACCATGACGGACTGCACCCTTCAACTGTGAGCCAAAGCAAACAGTTCTTTTCTTAAGTTGCTTCTGTCGGCTGTTTTGACACGGCAGTGAGAAAAGTAGTGAATGCAATCAGCAGCCAATTTTATCTAGCAACACATCTGTCACACTGTTAGCAAAACGGTATGGTTACTAGGACAATCACGTTTCTGTCTTTCTAACTCCTGGCACTCCCAACTTTGTGAGCTAGCATCCCTTCTGATTCTAACCAGGTCTGGCTATGTCTCCCAAAAAGTAGCAGCCAATCACAGAGGACTTGTCTTCAACAGCATCTTCTTTGATTATTTCGACGCATTTTGACAGACTTTAGACTTAGAAATAACCAAGGAGCTGACCTCAGGTAGCCTGAGATTTTCAGCACCAGCTTTTTCTTCAACTGAGGGGGAATTCTGGAATCTTTTTTCCTGAATCTGACTGATGCTCACTGGAATCTGTCCCTGTCCCCTCCACCATTTTGTGCTGAGTTGGGCTAAAGAATGGGTTTACATCTTTCTCAGATTTATTCTGATGCAAAAATAGGAGTCTACCTGAAAGATTGGGTGTAGCTCAGCCTTAGGGCACTGGTTTAATATGCACAGGGCTCGGGGTTCAGTCACCAGCACCCCCAGAAAAGGTGAGGTTGACGGGTAGAGGGGTCAAGGTGGCTCAGTGGGTTAAAGGCACTTGCCGCCAAATCTGGCTGTCTGAGTTGGGTCCCTAAATCATAGATAGAGAAGCAACTTCTAAAACCTGATCTCTGACCTCCTCACCAGCATTATGGCATGCATGCATGCATACACACACACACACACACACACACACACACACACACACACACTAAATAAATGTAACTTGAGAGAAATAAAAGACAGACAGCAGGGAAGAGGCTGGGGATGTGGCCCAACTGGAGGAATGGTAGCCTAGCATACTTGAAGCCCTGGGTTCTATCCCCCCACTCCACACAAAACAGGTGTGGTGAGTATGCCTGAAACACCCGCACTTGGAAAGTGGAGATAGAGGAAGAAGAATTGGAGGTCAATCTGGAGAACCACTTTGTTTGACCTCAGTGAAAGTGTGTGTGTGTGTGTGTGTGTGTGTGTGTGTGTGTGTGTGTGTGTGTGTTTGCAGTTCTATGCATTGTTCAGACTACTACAAAAAGGTTTCAAGTTGCAAGCACTGGTTTTGGAATTGCAAACAATTTATAGAGAGGAACCCCACAAGTCCAGAGAGTCAACTGTTACTTCCTATTGGCTGTACCTTCTTGGATAGTGCACACATGTAAGTGGGCTTCCTCGCTTGAGGCAAAGGAGAAAACAGCCTCCTCTTCAGGCTGCAGTGAGCTACACTGCAAGCTCAGCTTTGTGGATATAGAAAACACTCACCCCTCCCCTTCTATCTATGCACGTGACTTGATTTTCTGTAATGGCTGCATCTTGAACTTTGTGTGTGTGTGTGTGTGTTTACATGTGTGACATATGCACGTGTGTGCATACTTATGAAGGCAAGAAGAGGACGTTTAGTGTCCTGTTTTGTCACTCTGCCCGATTCTCACTGACCCTGCAGTTAGATTGGCAGCCAGCAAGCTGCAGCAATTCTACTGCCCCCATCTCTGCCCCCAGCTGAGCTAAGGTTACAGGCCAGCTCAGTTCTGCTTACCTTTTTAAGTGGGTGCTCAGATTAGAACTCAGGCCCTCGTGCTTACACAACAAGTACTCTTATCAGCTGAGCTATTTCACCAGCCCCGTGGATCCACTTTAATGCTTCCCTACCCACTGTCTTAGTTTCTTTAACATCTACTTGATACAGATACCCGAAAGAAGCAACTTAAAGGAGGCAGATTCATGCTTTGAGGGGAGACAGTCCATCGGGTTTGGGGGTACACACAGTTGGGTGCTGTCATCTGTGGCACCTGGAGCTGCCCATGTGGCCTCTTACATCTTGTTACATCAAGAAGGAGAGAGAGAGAGAGAGAGAGAGAGAGAGAGAGAGAGAGAGAGAGAGAGAGAGAGCTGAGGCCAGAGGTGGAGCTATGGCCCACAGTCAGGTTTTGAGCTAGCCTCTAAGCCAGGCCCACCTATAGTGGGCTCTTCTTCTTTCATACAAGAAAATAGTCAGCCCCCTACTGCCTGTTAATGTCCAGTCCCCAGTAGACTTCCCAGGTGCCCAGATTCCAGAAGGCACCAGTCTCCATTTCTCTAAAGATGTCTACAGGCCCAGGCGACCAGGCTCTGCCAAGTCAGCGAGCTACAGGTGACACACTTATCTCCACCCCTAAGTGGGAACGCTTTAACTCCCTGTGCCCCTCCCTCCACCTTACCTACTTATTTTGAGTCACATGTTAACAATATTCCTTCCTCCCTCCCTCAAAATACAAGACCCTTGGGCCCCCTCCCCTGCCGACTGGGAATCAAAGACAGTCTGATTCTAAGCAGTAAGCAGTACTACAGACAACTCATCCACCATGGGACTGGAAATCTCTCCCTCCCATTGAGATCTTTAAGAAGAGACCACCCCCAACTCTGCCTCAGTGGGCCTGAACACTCCTCAGAACCCTACCATACCCTTGTCTGTCTTTGGCCTTAATAGCTCATCTGATGAATCCCTACCCCCAAAGGACAAGCTGCCTCAGGTCCTCCTTGAGCCCCAAACCTGAAACCTCAAGACTATCCTCACCCACAGGGACTCTCTTCCTCTAGAAGGACTACCCCTTGTATATACTTAATTCATTGTTGTGATCAAATGCTGGTCCATAAGGTCTCAAGGAAGGTTTTAAGGGCACCTTCCTTCATGACGGGAAAGCCATGGCAACTGGAGCCTGAGGGGTCTGGGTCACCTACAGCCCAGAAGCTGCAAGTGAAGCCAGGCTATGTTTCAAGGTCCACGCGCTCCCATCCTGACCCTGACACTTTCTACTGAAGCTCCACCTCCCAAGTGTCCACAACCTCCTGGAAGAGCCCTGTCAGCTGGGGACCAAGTAAACATCCCCGCACACGAGCCTGTGGGGGACCCGTCCCATTCCAGCCTTAACAAAACTCTATACAATAGAATTTGGTTGTCCTTACATATTCTTCTCAATTCCAGGAGAGAGAAAAAATGAGAGGGAATTACACAGGGGAAGAGAGAAGAGCCGAGTAGCCAGCAGCCTGGTGGAACACGCACCACCTGCCTGGAGGGAGTTCACGAAGTCAAGTACTGGTGTTGAACCCAACGCATCGCAACGCCACCGTCATCATCTTTTGGCTTTTCCCAGGCCATTCATTCGCCAAATAGACAAATAGCTGCATTTTTGTAGATAAAAATGAATGCACAAGGAACCATTTCCAAAGACAGATGACTGTCCTTTTTCCTTCAGCAAAGTTTAAAAAGGTAAAAATTATCATATTATGAGCACAGTGGTCATGGAGAGAAAATGAGGCCACCGCTCAACAGGGGAAATTGCTCTCCTTGCTTGGGAATGTTTTAGCATTAAATTAACTCTCCAATCTCCCGCCTGCTAATAGGAAAGCTTTCACCTCCGTGTCTGGCAGGGGATCCGGATTTGCATTTAGATGGAGCTGTTGTGAAGACCGGGCCCCCACCCTCCAGCACAGAGGCCTCCCTGTTTACAATAGCAGCTGTGTGGTAAAATGATTCCTCCACAAGTGCCAGCATCGCCAGCTTGGAGAGGATTGGAAACCTGAACTGGAGAAGGCTGTCAACCGAACCAGTCACTCCCAGGAAGAGACGGGGCCTTCCAGGACCAGAGGGAGCTCTGTCTCCCTCATGTCTGTCAAAGAAAGGCAAGTGGAAACTGGAGGCTAGCTTTAAAGAGTGTGTGTGTGTGTGTGTGTGTGTGTGTGTGAGTGTGTGTGTGTGTGTTTGCAGTGTGGCTAGCTCAGTCAGGAAAGGGTTTTTTTGTGCAGACATGAGGACCTGGGTTTGATCTCCAGAACCAATGTAACAAAAAAACTTCCAGCAGTGACTGCACTAGGGGGTGAAGATGGGGAGTGATGGGATGGTTGGGGGGTTCCTAGTCTCACTTGATAAGCTTCAGGCCAATGAGAGACCCCCTCTTAAGACCCAGTGTAATGGTGCCTAAAGAACAGAACCCCAAGTTTCCCTCTGGCCTTCACACACATTCACATACACTCCTATACACACACATGCCTAAACACACATGATACAAACATGAACATAACATACACGCACACACATACACAAAAGAGGGCCATGTTAACACATATACAAAAGTAGTTTCTGTTTTATATTCATACAGATAATATTTCAGAAAACTTTAAGTTTATAAATAATTAACTTTATAAATAATTGCTGCTCACTTGATGAGGGTCTTTGACCCTCATTAAAACATTTCCACCCTGGGACTAAAGAGGTGGCTCAGCAGTTGGAGCTGTGTTGCTTTTGCAGACAATCAGAGTTGCATTGTAAATTCCAGCTCCACGAGATCTAAGTCCCCTTCTGGCCTCCTCAGCCACTGCAGTCACCAACACATGCACAGACACACTCAGGTACACATGCATGTGCACACAGACACACACACACACTTAAAATAAAAAACAAATATTAAAAAATAGCCCATCTGAAAAGCATCCCACCTTATCAGCACTATGAAGACACTCCAGGGGGTGACTGGTAGAGGTGGCCACGTAAGTGAAGGAGGTGCACTAACACTGGTGAAGGGGGATGGTATTTTTAAAGATGCCCACCTGTCGCAGCTGCTTCTCCTCCAGCCCCTGTGGGAAAAGCTTTCCCCTGCGGAAAGCTGGGTAGAGAGAAGAGAGAAAATGTCAACGAAACAAAATCAGAAGACTTTTTCTTTCCTGTATCAAGTACCAAATTATGCTTGATATTTGAATTTCTCCCAAGGCTCGCTTCCTTACTATCTTGTCAGACGACCCTGAAAGCTTTGGCGCTTCCCTGGGAGATTTTTGACAGTCCTGAGACAAGTCTTCCCCATTGTTCCAGACACAGTGAAAGGGGAAACTGGTTGGGGAGGGTAAATGAGAGAAAGCTGGCTGAGGGATAGCACGGAGGGCCGCTGGCTAGTTAGAGATATCCCGCTGAGATGGAAGGGATTGGAGGGCCAGAAATTTTTTTCTTACTTGTGTGTGTGTGTGTTTCTGTGGGGGGTGGGGTTACATCCATGTCTGATAGACATGTGTGTATGCTTGCATGTGTGAGGACACACATGTGTATGCCTGCATGCAGAAGCCTGAGGTAGATGTTAGAAATTGTCTTCATATGCTGTCTGTTGCTGTGATAAAATGCTGAGCAACAGCAACTTCAGTACGAAAGGGTTGTTTATTTGGCTTGCGGGTTACAGTCCATCCCTGAGGGAATTCAAGTGTCATTAGGGTTTCTATTGATGTGATAAAAACCCATCAACCAAAATCAACTTGGGGGAAAGGATTTATTTCAGCTTACAGCTCTCAGGACACCCTCTATTGCTGAGGGAAGTTGGGGCAGGACCTCAAACAGGGCAGAAACCTGGAGACAGGAGCTGATGCAGAGGCCATGGGCGAGTGCTGCTTACTGGCTTGCTCCCAAGACCACCTGCTCTGGGGTGGCGCCACACACAAGGGGCTTGGTCCTCCCACAGCAACGTTAACCAATAAAAAGCCCCACAGACTAGCCTATGGACCATTCTGACAAATGCAACTCCTCAGTTAAAATTCCCTCTTCTCAGGCGACTCGAGATCGTGTCGAGTTGACAAAAACTAACCAGTGCAGCAGAATTCTCACGCAATCTCTCCTCCACTCTACCCGTTCAAGGCAGGGTCTCTCAATCAATCAGACTTGGACAACATGACTGATGTTACTAGCCAACTTGCTCTGGGAATCCACTGTTTCTGCCTTCAGAGGATAGAATTATAGTCAGACTGACAGGCCCACCCTGGATTTACGTAGGTTCTGGGGATCCAAATTCAGGTCCTCATACCTGCACAGCGAGTGCCTAGACACTGAGCCTTTCTTCCTGGCCAAGGGACCAGACTATTCTACAATAATGGGAAGTATAATGACACCCATACCAGCTCTTGCCCACGGAAGTGTGCAGCAGACGGCATGCCGAGAATGTTACACGTGACTTCGAACCACACAATGGCCTTAAAAGAAAGCAGTAGCTGTTATTAAGCTCAGTTTGCAGATGGGCAAGTTGAAATGAGACAAAAGAAGATCAATTACCCTGATTTTCAGATACCACAGCCTGAGCTGCAGGGACTGTTATATTGCCTAGATGCACTGATATAAAATCTTTGAAATGGGCAGAAAAACAACCAAATATCCTGGGGTAGCTGTTAAAGATGTATTTTATTGTACGTGTGTGTGTGTGTGTGTGTGTGCAGTACCCAAGAAGGCCAGAAGAGGATGCTCGATCCCCAAGGAGTAGATCTTCCTGGGATCCCCATCAAGCAGGTGCAAGCTAGCTGCCATACAAAGGAGCCAGGAACTGAACTCTGGTCCTCTGCAAGACCAGCATGTGTTTGTAGCTGCTAAGCCGTCTGTGCACTACCATCCACTAGTTAAAATGTATTTCTAAGTCCTATTTGTACATCTGTGTCTGTGCATGTAATGTGAGTGCAGGGGCCAGCAGGGTGGCTCACTTCCTCCACCTCAGTTCCATTTCCAAATGTGCCACATGCTTCCCAAACAGCCCTACCAGACTTGGGCCAAGCATTTTAAACGTGAGTCCGAGACCGTAGGGCACATTCAAACCTCAGCTCTGGCTGACTACTAGGGGAAATATTGCTTGACTGTGATAGACAAAGGATTCCCTCTCAGATCCTTCCCTGAGAAGTGGAGAGTTTATTCTGCAGCGGAGAGCCCCGAACAAGTCCTTCATCTGGGGCCGGGTGGCAGCTCAGCCCATAAAGCGCTTGCTCTGAGTTTGAACACCAAAAACCGTACAAAAAATGTCAGATGTGGAAAACAGAGACGAGCAGATCCCTGGGGCTTGCTGGTCAGCTTAGCCTAGCTGGCAAATTCCAGGTGTGTCTTTGTCTCAAAAAGAACAACAAAGGGGGGGGGGGCAGGAGATAGATCAATGGGTAAAGATGTTGGCCACCAAACCTGATGACCAGAGTTCAATTCCCAGAGTCCACATAATAGGAGAGAACCAATTCCGGCAAATTGTCCTCTGACCTCCACAATGCACCATGGCATTGTGGCATGCTTGTGTAAGCACCACACACACGGGGACACACACACACACACACACCAGGGGAAAGTGTGTGGTTCCCCTGAGGCAGAAACGAGAGGACCAGCAGACATATAAGGGTTGGTGATTCAGCGATGACGCCACCAACTGTAAGGACAGGAGCAGAACAGAGCCGGGGCATTCACAGACCACCCCATGGCGTCAATCAGCTGCTGTGGATAAGCTGACTCCTTTCTGCTCAAGGATGCTGCCACACAGCCCCTTTCTGAACGCCATCGTCAAAGGCACCAGCCCAAAGGAATGAAAGCAAGATGTGTTTTCCAAAATCGAATTCCCGAAAACCCAAATGGCAAGTCAGGAACCAGCATGTGGGGGCGCCGCTGTCGCCTGCTGGTCCTGGAATGGAGCCCAGGAAGGAGGTTGGGAGGGTGGGTTGTGAGGGCCTTTTCCTGGGGAGTGAAAGCAGCCCACTCAGCATCTCCCAGAAGCTCCAGCTCCTCCCAGCCAGCCGCTCAGGAACTCCCACTCCCTTCCCCTGCATCCAGAGTTCTCCCAGGTCTCAACCCTGAGACTCTGATTGGCCAATGCACAGTAGTGTCCTGAAAGTTTCTTTCCATGGGGGACAGATAAATAATGTCTACCCCTTCGGCCAAGGTCCCAATGACAAATGGAGGACCACCGTTTCCACCAAAATGCACAATAGGGAACCGATGACTTGATTGGGCTTTCATACAAGAGCATGAATAAGGGGTTACTTACACAGGTGAGGGTGTCTAATTACCCAACACCCTAGGGTACCCTAGCCCTGTACTGCATAGGAGGATCCCCTCCCCACTTCTCCTCCAGCCCTTCATCCAGGCCACGTGCAATTAATCAGAGTTGTGTACAATAAGTGGTGGGGAGCATTCGGATACTCAGAGCAGGAGGGCGTATCCTGTCAAGAAGTCAAGCCAAGCCGCGATGATCATCTATAAGGGGTGTCAGCCGAGCTCCCCAAGATGGCTGTTGGTTGGCTCCAAGGATAGTTGGGACAAATGTGAAGACCTAGGAGGTCAACCCTGATGAAATGTTCGGATGCCAGGGGAAGGGCATCTGGAGCAAGGGCATCTGGAGCTCCAGGAAGCACACTTGTTCTCCCTGTGCTTGGCTGAAGCTTTCCTGGGATGAAAAGGCTCGTGAAGGGAGCATTCAGCTCGAATTGAGATGTTGGAGAAGGTGCTGCCCTGGCAGTTCATCGAATAACACGGCAGCTGGTAGACGAGAGTGCCACTCAGCTTTTTTCTGGAGAGAACTTGACAGGGCTGATGGGATAGCTCAGCAGGTACAGGCGCCAAACCAGATAACCTGAGTTTGACCCCTAGGACTCACATGTTCAAAGAAAAAGCTGATGCCTGAGAGTTTGCCTCTGACTGCTACATGCATACCACATGTAAGCACACATACACACACATATGCACACCACATCACAATATACACATACACACACGAATATGTACATGCATGCACCATACCACACCAGATGCATCACATATACACACAACACATAACATACACAAATTATACACAAACACAAAGAACACATACCACACACACATACACACCACACACTTACTGTTATGGCTAGTTCCCCTATCCAGCTTGATCTGAGGATCAAGAAGCCCCTGCCTTCTGAAGCTGGAATTACAGGTGGGTCGCCATGGCCACTGGGCATTTGCATGAGTCTCTGGGGATCTGAACTCCAGTTCTCAAGGACTGCATAGCCAGCACTCAGCTACTAAGCCATCTCCTGGGTCCCTGTTGTTTGTTTGTTTGTTTGTTTGTTTGTTTGTTTAGACAGACTCTCACAGGGATCACAAGCATATGCGCACACACACCCCACACACATATACACAGCACACATCCTTCACATATGCACACCCAAGAAAATCCTCCCCCTTGGTGGGAGTCTACAGACAGGCAGAGGACAAGCCATCTGCCTGCGCTTGACTCATGGGCTGACTGCAGTCCTCTCTCATGCCCTGCTGCATTGCAGACGCAAACCCATCATCTAAGCCAGCCACTTCCTACCCTGTGACACTGTGCAGACAGACCTGACAGATGCGACCTGTACAAGGCAAATCTTCCTTCGAACCTTAGTTCTTCCGGGTGCAGCAGGAGGGTGCAAATGTACAACGTGGCTAGCGCTGCTGGTCAGACACTTCCTGGTTGTGTTCTAAGTGGATGGCACACACAGTCCCCCCTGTCATGGTTTCTATGCCCTGGGGAGCAAGGAATAGAGGAGACGACCATGCCTCCCACTGTGCTTCCAGTAATTTGCAGTATATTTCAGAATATGGAGGGATGGGCCTTTAACTACCAAAAACTATCCAAAAGGACCCTCCCCTGCCAGACAGTAGACATCATACCATGTATCCATCACTTGAAAATATAAACAACCTCTACTATGAACAGCCATCACAGATAGGGCAATTGTTTGAGATACACGTTGTTTGTATCTGTCTCGGCAAATGTTAGAGAATTGGGGCTAACGATTTAAGATACTCAGGCTGCAGACGCAGGTGGGTCGCAAGTTCAAGGACTGGTTGGACAGAAGAGTAAGATTAAGATGAGCCTGAACCATGTAATGAAATCCTGTCTCAAGTTAAATACACAAAAGGGAGACAAGGATTTTGCCCAGAATCCTCCGGGGAGGGGCGGGAACTGGGGCTCAGTGATAGAGTACTGTTTTGGAGTCTGTCTCTGGTACCCCAGGATGAAAAGAAGGACTGAAGAAAGGAACTACATAATATGTAGGTATAGATAGGCCCAACTGATCACAAGACAGGGGTTTTCTCTTTTTCATTTTATTACACTGGATTTCTACATAACTATTGTACATTGAACACACTTCCCTTACCCCTCGCTCCTCCTCTTTACCTCCACCCTCAGCCCCATTTGCTTCTTAGACCGGTTCACTTTTACTTTCATGGTGTCTGTACAAATCTGATTTTATGAATCCATATAGTCTAGGAGCCACAGGTGAGAGGAAATACTCGTTGTTTAAGACGATGCTCGCCAAATACAATGTCAACATGCATGGCATCCTACCCAACTTAAACAGCATTTAACAGCAAGAAAAAAAAGAAGGCTCTGAGACAATAAGAGTTGATAAAAGTCACTAGTGAAATATGAACCCACACCAAAGGGTTCTGATATCCAAAAATCTAATGTCCTTCCCACTAACTCAGCCAGAATGGTGTTGCATGTGGTATTTTATTTCTCAAAGACTTGTTTTATTTTTCTTCTGTGTTGTGTGTGTGTGTGTGTGTGTGTGTGTGTGTGTGTGTGTAGGTATCCATGGAGGTCAGTAGAGGATGTTGGGTCCCCCGGAGCTGGAGTTATAGGGAGTTGTGAGCTACCTGACGTGGGTGCTGGAAATAGAACTTGGGTCCTCCGCTAGAGCAGCTCTCCAGACCCATGTGAGATATTAAAATCTTTCTGAGCATCACGTGTGGAAGAAAATGGAAGTTCAATTGCCTTAAATGATAGTTGAGTTTAAGTCAGTAAAGGCTACTTTCCCAGAAGGACAGTACCCCAGTCTTTTCTTCTCAACCCCTCCTCCTATCCTGCCGTGAGCCTTGCATCCCCAGCCGCTCTTTTTTCATCAATGGTCCTGTACACCTAAGCCTTCTGGTTGGCTAATCCCCATGTGATTAGTCCCCTGAGGCTAGCAATGGGGGTTTCTTTCTGTTTTTACACACTCTGCGATGGTTTGGCTGCAGCTTGAGTGTCCGACAGAGCATCAAATGTTGGAATTTTGACTCTTAATGTGGCAATGTGAGCTGGTAGAATCTTGAGGAGGTGGCACCTAGCGGAAGACCACCGGGGGAATTAATATAGACAGTTAGTCTAGTTCTTGAAGGACCCAGTTTGTTCTCACAGAGGGCTGTTACAAAAAATCATTACAAAAGATCAAGACCTGGGCGGGAGTGGTAGCTCGTGGGTAAAGTACTTACCCTGCACATGCTAGGACCTAAATTCAATCCTTAAAACCCATGTTAAAAAAAAAAGTCTGGGAAATAGAGACACAAGAACATGCAGACATCATACATACACAACAAATTAGCAAAATAATAATAATAAGATGAGGTTGATCTGCCTGGTGAACAACACTAGAACTTGTCTCAGGCTGTGTGTGCAAATACACCTACACAGACGTGTGTATACATACACCTGTTCTCACAGAAAATCAAGACTGACACCTCCTCTCTCCGGCTTTCAGAATGACCACGGCTCTCTCCCCTGCCCAAAGCACGTGAGCGGGCGCGCGCGCGGGCGCACACACACACACTTCTATCATGATACCTGTCATGGAATGATATAGACAGCCAACACTAAATTCCCGATCTTGGATTCATACTTAAAGGACTCTGAATAGTTAAAGTTATAGCTGAAACAAATGCCTTTTCTTTAAAAGATATAAAACCTTGGGAATGTCAACATATTAATAAAGAATGGACAAAAATGCCCTTAATGTCTAACACAAAGCATTTAAATAAATGATAATGAGGAGCCAAATCAGGACAGGAGTTCAATGAAATGAGTGGACCCAGATACAAAAGAAAGGAACGAGGGCAGAGACTCCTTCGGGGACATGGGCGCATGACTGGACGACAACAAGATCTCGACCTTGCTATGGTCAAAACCACAGTTGATACTATTCTGAGTATAATCACACACACACACACACATACAATGATCTGCAGGTGGGAGAAATGGTTCAGATTGAAGAGTGCTTGCCTTTCAAGTACAATACCCTGAATTAGATCCCCACAACCATGTTAATTAATTAATTAAAAAGCTAGGGTAGTTTCTAGCATGTGCTTGTAATCCAAGCGCTGGGGGAAAGTGGGTCATTGGTTTCTCCAGCCTAGCCAAATGGGTGAGCTCTGGGCCATGGAGAAACGCTCTTTCAAAATACAACAACGTGGATGGGTCTGAGGAACGGCAGCCAAAGTGTCTTCCGGCCTCCACACTCGTGTGTTTGCACACAAACACACGTGCACATGCAGAGCAGAAGAAAACTCTGATTTAGTTCTCTCCTAGAGAAGTCTAGGGAAGAGGAGGTGAAAAGGGTGTGAGAGCCAAAGGATGGGGAGGAGAGATGTGACCTGCTGCACTGTAGACGTGATGCGTCTGCTACGCTCATGCGCACCGAGTGGCTGTGGGTACCTGCACAAGATCAAGCCAGCAAAACTTACAGCGTGGACGGGGTAAATGGTCTCTAGACCCCACCCCTTACCGAGAGGCTATTGGCAGGTAAGAGCTGCTGGGGAAGGAAGGGAACGGTCTTCTTTGAGGATTTGGTCACTGATAGGACTTCCATGCTCTAGCTGGTGACCTATTTACACCTATTCACATATGAAGAGCACTCACTGGACTTTATCAGGTTATCAAAAAAAAAAAAGACATGAAGTTGGGAGGAGGGACACGTCAGGTATATACAGGAATAGGAGGGGGATGGGGTCGGTATGATCGCATTTCATCACATAAACGTATGAAAATTTCAAGAACAAAGAAAAATTTTAAATGATTTGAAGGCTCGCCAAAGTGCTGTGGAATAACTTCTAAACAATAGTGACAAACAATGAGTTACAAAAGCGGGTGGGGACCAGACAAAGCGGTGCTTGCACACTGTTGTGACGGTGACCGCTACCACCCATGCCATCTGTGTATCACAGCGAACCCACCCGCTTTCGTTCCGAGCAGGGAGCGCTGGTTAATTGCCAGGTTCCCGAGCCTCTTTGAAGTCTGCTTTTAGACTCAAAGGTCTGACATTTCAAAGCATAAGCATTCTGGGGTTTGCATATCACAGTCCCGGTATATTTGTGAGTGACTGCAATTCCAGACACGTCAGCAGCTCTCTGCAAAGGGAAAGGTGGGAGGGGGTGTCTATCTAGGCAAAAGTTCCCCATTCCCTTGCAGGGTCCTGCGTGCACTCTCTTCTGAAGGGGTTTGGTAAGAGGAGTCCATATCTGGTTCTGCTTAGGAAGTCAGAGCAGTAGAAGCTCTGCCTGGTCCCTAGAGCGAGGTGGAGTGGTGGGTGCCTGGTTCATTCCCACCTGGGATCTGCTGGTACTAGACCCAAGAAGGCGGAAACCATAGTTCTTCCAAGGGGAGTTGTCTTGTCATGAGTCCTGTAAAGAGATTTCAAAAGAATGCTAAGTTTAAAAGTTTAAGCTAGGGGCTGCAGAAAAAGCTCGGTTGATAAAGGACTTGCTGTGTAGGAATGAGGACCTGCGTTCCATCCCCAGAACCCACGTAAAAATCCCGGGGTTGTAGTGCACATTTGTAATCCGGCATTGCGGAGATAGAGACAGGTGGATTCCTGGGGCTTGCTGACCAGACAAGCCTAGATGAATCAGTGAGCCTCTAAGTTAGTGATAGACTGAAAAATGAAGGTGAAAAGGTTCTGGAGCCTGCTTACTCTAAAGTGCTTGCTGTGTAAGCACAATGACCTGGGTTTGGATGTTCAGGATCCACAGAAAAAGCCAGGCGTGGTGCACATCCGGAACCCTAGAACAACAAGGGATAAAGACAGGCCGATCCTGAGAGCGCAGCCAACCAGTCTAGCCAAACTGACCAGCTCCATGTTCAATGAGAGACTAGGCTCAAAAAGCAAGGTAAAGCATTATAGAGAGCCCTCAACATCAACCTCTGGCTTCCACATGCGTACAACATAGGCAAGTGCACCTACATACACACACACACACAGACACACACACACACATACACACACACACTCGTGCACCTAAACTCACATAATCTCTCTCTCTCTCTCTCTCTCTCTCTCTCTCTCTCTCTCTCTCTCTCCTTAAGATTTAATCCAGTGTAGTACTGCCTCCCTTTCCCTGAAAGTCTTCTGTGCTCCATCTCTTAAGAAACATAGATTCCAGGACAATAACTTTGCAGAAGTATGGCAGCCAGTTATCCTGGTAATAAGAATAGCTGACATTTATTGAGCACTTAGCAGCTACTGAATTCCTTCCATGAGGTATCAGCCGGCCACAGCCTGTCCAGAAATCAGAGCTCAGACCAAGGAGGACAATACAAAAGTGACCAGGCGGGCACCGCACACAAATGTGTGGGAACAATATGAGACTTCCCAGGGACTACGGACAACACCCCTCCCAATACTAGGAACAGCAGGGGCTGCTGTTCTTTCCAGTTTGTCCGAATTCAACCCTCCAGCCACAGCCAAGGAAACCCAGAGAAACTGTGATCTTTGTACCATTTTCTAGGCACTCCTTTGATCATCCCTGTCTGGATCTCTAGACATTGCAATCATTTAGTGACCTCATCCTCTGCCTCCGAGAATGAGTTAGCTTGCTTTTCTTTTTCTTTGGTACCAAAGTTCTAACAGGAAAAATGTATGACATCTCTCTACCAAAATGTAAAGACAGTGAATGGAAGCCGTCTTTAGTACTTCCAGAGAGTTGCTTTGCAAGGCGTAGATGTTAAATAGTTACCATTTGGATGTATATATGCATTAACAGTAGACTATGTGATTTCATTATTTAGAAGTAGTAAAAAAAAAAAAAACATTATTCTGCTATCTCACAGGTTCCAAGCCACTTCCCCTACATAAAATTATATACTAAGGAAAGGTATCGAGGCTGAAGGGCTAGCTCAGTTAATAGTCATTCCTGCGCAAGCATGAGAACTTGAATTTGATCCACAGAACACATTTGGGCAAGCCTCTACTATCCCAGTATCCCCTACCAGTAGATGGGAAGCTGAGACGGGAGAATCCCTGGAAACTCATGGACCAGTTAGCCTGACTTACATAGCAGCAAGCATCAAGAGGCCCTGTCTTGAACAAGATGGGAGGGCAAGGACTGACAACTTACTGCTATCCTCTGCCCTCTGTACACATGCTGTGGCATACACATGCCCACGCCCATACACAAGATCATGCACATACATTCATACAGTCATCTGTCTCAGGCAAATGTATACATTAGACCCGGGGTGATAACTTGGATGCCTTGCAAGCATGAGGAACTGAAATTAATCTTCATAACCCATGTTTAAACTAAACAAACAACACCAGGAACAAGTAATTATAATTGTGTCAATGGGAAGGCCGAGCATCTCCGGGTTCTTTGGACACCCAGCCTGAATGAACTGAGGAGTTTGAGGCCAGTGAGAAACTGTCTCCAAAACCAAGGTAGAGATACAGAGAGACCTGGTTTTGACCTCCAGCCTGTGCACCCACACCCACACAAACACTCGCAAATGCACACATGTACACACACAAGTTTTAAGTAAACACTGATATGCTAAAGGATTCATTTGCCTGGAATTACGGTCCATACCTGGAAACCTAGAACTTGAGAGAGGCTGAGACAGGAAGAATGAATGGATGTTCAGTGTCCCTCACAGCATCGTGTGTTGGAAAACTTTGTTCCCAGCGGATAGTTGTGAAACATATAAAGGTGAGGGACTAGCTAGCAGCAGTCCCTCTCTTTTTTGAAGTCTATAGACAGACAAGCCCCACTTCTGGCCGATCTCTCTTCTTCCTGTCTACTGCCATGATATGACCAGCTACCAGAAGTTTCCACCGCTGAAAGCCATTAATACAATTCGTGCTTCTCTCTGTATTGGATTGAACACTCTGGATCTTAAGTCAAAATGAACCTTTCTCTTTTAAGTCATTTCTGTCACGTATGTAGTCACAACAACAAGAAGAGGACTACTTTTTTTAAAAAAAAAAATCCTTTTTTCTGATTACTTATTTATTTCCATTCATTTTAAATAGTGTCTCATGTATTCCAGGGTGGCTTTAAACTCTCTGTGTTGCTGAGAATGGCCTTCGGATGCTCCTTCCTCTGCCACCCAAGTGCTGAGATTACGGAAGTGCTTCCCTGTGTCTGTTTTGTACAGTACTTAGGACAGAACCCAAGAGCTTCCTACATGCTAAGCAAGCACTCTACTAACCAAGCCATGTCCCCCAGCCTCAGTGATGAGAAAATTAATACACCATTGTTCAGTCGAGACTTCTTGATTCCTTTGTGGTTCAGCAGAGAGTCTGCGTGTGTGCATGACCTCTAGGTAATTAGTCCCAAATGCAGGCATGTTTCCGAGGGGAACTCCTACTCTCGGTCCTCTTGAGCCTGAGCATCTGGACCCCTAATGTTCTCAGAACACTGGGAGACGAGGTCAAGGACTAGCTCCCATTCCATTGGTGACTCTGATGTAGGACATATGTTCCAACATGGGAATGCCAGTAGGATTAGAGCTGAGCCTGCACTGTGTTTAACAGTTTCCACTTGGCCTTGAAGTCACAGTAGCCCAGCCTCAGTGTTGATATGAAATGCCTCTCATGGGCTCGTGTGTTTAAATATTTGGTCTCCAGCTTTTTCAGAAGGGTGTGGAACCTGTAGGATTTGGAGATGACAGGAGGAAGGCATGAGTGAACTTGGAGTTCTGTAGACTAGTCCTACGTCCTGTCTGCTCTTTGCTTCCTGTGGAGGCAAAGTGGTGAGCTGCCTCGTTCTTCTGGCACAGGACTTCCCTGCCATGATGGTCTGCATCTCTTCTTAACCTGTAAATCTCCATAACTCAGCTGCTTCAGTCTGGGTTCAATCCAGGTTGCCACACAAAATAATAGCAACAACAGTAATAATCGCAACACCAACAGTTAGGGTAGGTAAGAGAGACCACCCTGAATAGAAACATCAAAGCATATGTAGAACTAATAATCATAGAGCAAACTCTTAACAGCTTGCAGCCTGTGTGTGTTCAGTGTGGGTCACATGGCTGGTGAGTCCTACGTCTTCTGCAGGCAACACGACAAAGAGGCATCTGAGTAACTTTATGGAAAATGTCCCCTTGAGAGTCTTGGAAGAATGTGGAGTCTGCTAGTGGTGACTTTATCTGCCAATTTTCAATGTTTTAATTAATCACTTGGGTGTGGACGATCAAACCCAGAACCTTGCGGCTGCTCTACCACTGAGCTGCATTCCCAGCCCTTGCTTTTCCACTTTTGTTTCGGTTTTGAAAGGGCCTCACTGTGCGAC
Organism: Alexandromys fortis; assembly: GCF_014885135.2. Taxonomy (NCBI): domain Eukaryota; kingdom Metazoa; phylum Chordata; class Mammalia; order Rodentia; family Cricetidae; genus Alexandromys; species Alexandromys fortis. The sequence continues at coordinate 1,980,625 of NW_026068043.1, forward strand.
CCAGGCTGACCCTGAACTAGTATTCTATTTCCCCTTCCCTAGTGCTGGAGTTTCAGGTGTGTGACACCACACTTGGCTCTAATTGAGTTCATCTTAAGGGCCGAGCTAAAGCCAGGTATCTCAGGCAACTGTGGCACCTCAGCCTTACTGAAACAGGAGACATGTCCATCAGTGGCAGAGTGACCCCAAAGACTCCATCTTTTATACCTCCTCCATCCTCCTGAACTTACCTGTCCCCTATCCAGACTCCCTTCTGATCAATACCTCCACTTCCCATCCAGATTTAACCACTTTCTCAGTCCCATGTGGTAGATTTGGCTCCCCAACTAAGTGGACCACCTTTCCTTCACAATAGGGCTTCTACATACAGTTTGTAGCAATCAGCTTTCTGTTGCTGTCAAGAAATACCCAAGACAGTTAACTTTCTAAAGACATTTGTTTTGTCCAGCTTTGGACATTCAGGGGCTCAGCACTGACATTGTTTACGTCCAAGGAGGACTTTCTGATGGAGCAATCCTGAGACCGTTCCCAGGAGTCATCAAGTACCCTTGTAACCTTCTGGCCCTCTTCTTACAGAGCCATCAGGGTTCAGTCTTGGCAGGTCCACCCTAACACCCTCATCCAAACATAATCACTTCCCAGGGATCCACCAGTTTTCCACCCTCTTAATACCATTTACATGTGACGCGAGCATTAAACTCGGGGGAGAGTTCCGGGAGATGATCCTATTTAAATTACACAGCCAGTGTCGGTCATCTGAGCATTCTCGCAGCCTTCCTGGCAGCTACCCCCAGGCACGGCTCCTTCTGCCTTCCTCCTCCCCTCACAGGTCACTGTAAATTCTAAGCGGGAAGACAGAGGCTGCCCAGCATGACTGGAGTGGGACAGACATAGACAGCTGGTACTGTGCACATGGCTGTGTTAGCGACTTTTCACACTGCTGTGTCTAAATGACTGACTTAATAATAAAGTATAATAAAGAGAAGGATTATTTTGGTGCACAGTCTCCTATTGTACGGTCCACTGTGGCGGGACAGCATGGTGGCTGCCATTGGTCAGCCCATAGTGGAGGGAAATTTGTGCTAGTTTCTCATTGGAGTCAACTAGGAAGCAGAGAACAAGACTGGAACCAAAGATGAGCTGTCCTTCAAGGCCTGCTCCTGGTGGCCTAATAATAAACCAGTCAGATTTCACAGTTTCACAGCCTCTCAGAATAGAGCCGGTAGCTGGAACCAAGTGCCCAGACACGTAAGTGTTGTGGAGTATTAGTTGAAGATGTGTTACATTTCTTTATGCTGTGGAACGTTTGTTCAATGGTGCGAAGATGTGTTGTGTTCTTTTATGTGGCATTTGTTTAACTCTGTGGAGCTGTGTGACCAAGAGCCATGCAGCGATAGGCGGCAGGCGGAGAAAATAATAGGAGAAAAGAGGGATCAAGGGGAGAAAGAAGAAGGAGAGGATTCCAGGGGCAGCCAACCAGCTACACAGCCAGTCACAGAGTAAGATGTAAAGAAAGGTATATAGAAGGGTAAAAGCCCAGAGATAAAAAATAGACAGGATAATTTAGGCAAAGCTGGCTAGAAACAAGCCAAGGTAAGGCCGGGCATTCATAGAAAAGAGTAAGACTCCGTGTGATTTATTTGGGAGCTGGGTGGCAAGACCTCCAAAGAGCCAAAGAGTAAATGCAACCCAACCACACATAAGCCTGTGGGAGATTTTTCACAACCAAACCATGACAATTACTAACTCCTACCTGCTTCTTCTTATCTCACTAAGAGGTCTGTTTGTACAGCACTTTCCTTTGAATTGAGACACTCCCTTTGGTGGGTAGGGAGGAAGACTCTAATATGGTTCAAGAAATCAAGGAAAGTTACACATCCCAGGAAGATCCCGCATCTTACAAGATTTCCCTCTAGAGTTATATAAGCAATGACTGCGGCTGGTATGAAAGATTCTTTGGTGGAGCTGCCTGCGAGCTGTGCATGGAGCCCAGCCCCAAGGACGTGGCTTTTGTGAAATGTCAGTCATGCTGCAGTGGCATTTTTTGGTGCTCCAGATGTCAAAAACCACCTCCAATGAACTCATTCTCTCACTCACCTAGAACTGGGTGGAACCATTTCTTTGGTTTCTCATCAGTGCCTAACTGACACGAATAGGCATTTGCTGTGTCTCCACAAGGAAACGCCCCCACAAAATCAGAAAGAGAATGCATGTCCAATTTGGACTGACTCACAACAACCAAGCACAGAGATGTCCAAACCACACTGCTATACCAGGTGTGGTGGAGCCTCAGGTGCATCTGACTCAAAGTGAGCCACCTGGAGGCTAGCAAGCTTCCCAGTCCTGTGCATGCCCCTTATCAGGCTCTAATGGATGTGAGATCTTTCTCCAGGTTGCTTCGGAAATAACCACCAAGACTGTGGTAGGCAGAATCTCTCATCTTGGTGCAGTGGCTCTGTGGAGTGTCTCATTCTTACTGATTTTCATACCGCCTTAGACAAGTTACAGATGTCCCCTCGAAGAGCCACACCAGCTGCTGAAGGTAAATATGATTGTGATGGTTGCTTCGTGATGAACACAGCAACAGAGTCCCAGGCAGTGGGGTGAACCGGGAATTCGGACCCAAATCTGTTCTGTCTAAAACTCACGCATATACTATCATCCTTGTTGGAGAGCCACAATAAGGTCCGCCTGGCTCTGAATTGGCAGAGAAGAGCAGACTGCTCCCCCCTCCCAATGAGGAAGAATTAAGAGGTAAATCTCTTCCCTGCCCTCCCTACCACAGCCCCTTACAGAGAGTCTGCTACTTCTGATTTTAAGACAACTGTTCCCATAGCAACATCCTGGCAGCCTCTCTTGTCTGCCAGTGTGTTAACAAAGTTGGTTCAGAGACCAGATAGTTCTGTAAAACTTGCAGAGGTGACACCGACACGACCAGCTGGCCAGGACTTCCCTTTTTAAATATCCTAATGAAATCATAGAAAAATTGAAAACTACTAGATGTTTGTGTCCTCATGACCTTACAGAAGAAATGTAAAGGGAAATGGTCCCCCTGGGAAATCCAGAATATTCCATGTTTATGTTTTTTAAAGACTTTTAAATTTTTTATTAAGTACATTGTAGTTGGGTGTTTTCTTGTTTTTTTTTTTTTTTTGTTGTAACTCTTTGGTCTTTTGAGGGCCCTCCACCCAGCTCTCAAATAAATACACAGAGACTTATTTTTACTTATGAATGCCTGGCCTTAGTTTGACTTGTTTCTAGCTGGCTTTTCTTAACTTAAACTACCCTGTCTACCTTTTGCCTCTAGACTTTTATCTTCCTCTATTCTATATACCTTCCTTCTTACTCCGTGACTTTCTGTGTAGCTGGGTTCCTGACCCCTGGTACCCTTCCTTCTTTCCCTTTTTTCTCTTCAATCTTTTCTTCTCCTATTTCTTCTCTGTGCCTACCAGCCCCACCTAGTCTTTCTCCTATATACCTATTGACCATTCCGCTCTTTATTAGACCATCGGGTGTTTTAGACAAAGTAACACAGCTTCACAGAGTTAAACAAATTCAAGATGAAAGAATGCCACACATCTTTGCATCTTTAAACACCGTTCCTCAGCACAGACAAATGTAACACATCTTCAACTAATAGTCCACAGCCATGCACTTTATGTGTGTCTGTGTGAGTGCATACAGGGGCTTATAAAAGAAGAGAATGTGGACCCCTGGAGCTAGAGTTACAGCAGCTGTGATCGCTGGGCATAAGTGCAGGGAACCGACTCTGGTCCTCTAGAAGAACAGCGGATGCGTTTACTCTCTCTCCCTTTCTAATACACGTGTATGGATATGCAGAAGCGTGTTCCTATGTGTGCATGAGGAAGCCAGAGAATAACCACTTGCCACTCCTCAGGAATACCTTCAATGCTGGTTTTTGGAACAGGGTCTCTTTCACTGGCCTGGAGTTCACTAAACAGGCTAGGCTAGCCTTCTAGCAAGCCCCAGGGATCTTCCTGTCTCCATGTTCCCAGTACTGGGATTACAAGAGCCAGTCATCACGCCCGTTTATGTCTTTTTAACCTGTGTTCTGTGTATTGGCCTCAGGTCCTATATCCTACCTGCTTGCTTGCAAGGCAAATGCTTTACCAACTGAGCCATCTCCCCAGTGCCCAGGATGCCATTTTGGATCTAAAACATGATGCCTGATGCTTAAAATGTGAGTTCTGGGGCCGGAGAGATGGCTCTGTGGTTAACTTGCAGTTAGTTTGAGGCATTTGGCAAGACAAAGTGCCGAATGTTGAGGTGCAGGTTTCTAAACACCAACATTCCATGTCATCTGATTAACCTTTGGGGCCACCTCTCATCGCCTCCTACTCTGGATTCATTTGTCTCGCGTAGTGATAAACTATCTCAGCGAAAAGCACCTTAGGGGAGATGGGTTTATTTCCGTTCACAATTCCAGGTTACAGTCCATTGCTGAGAGGAAATCAAGACATTAACTTGAAGCAGCTAGTCACACCCCAGGCAAGAGCAGAGAGAAATATCGTATTTACTTTTCTTTGATCTGTATGAGTGCCTTGCCTGCATGTATATAAGGAGATCATGCGCTTAGCTGATGGTGATGGAGGCAGGAAGGGAATTTATTCACATCCTCTGGAACTGGAGCTACATGTGGTTGTAAGCTACCACGTGAGTGCTGGGATTAGAACCCAGCTCCCCTGAAAAAGCAACTTGTGCTCTTAACCGTTGAGTCATCTAAGGGCAGAGAAAAAAATGTATGCATGCATGCCTGGTGCCCAGCTAGCTTTCTTGACTCTCATACAGTCCAGGACTCCAACTAACTCAAGAGAGGGTATCACCCACATTAAGGTGGAGTCTTTCCGCATCAATAACTTAATCCCCCAGACATGATCATAAACTGATACAACATAGACAATCTCTCATGGAAACTCTCTTCCCAAGTGATACTAAGATATGGCAAGTTGACAGCCAAAATTGGCCACTGCGCCCCCAATTGTCACCCTCTCTCTCATCCGTCTACCTCTTTCACCTTCACTCCATTGCTTCCTCTGTCCCACAAAGCAGTGGGTTCCCCACCCTTACTCTCTAGCCTCTGTCCCAGGGTTTATACTGCCCTAGAGATTGTGCCCTAAGAAGCAGTGAATATTTAGCTGTCTCCTTAGTTCCTGGCCCAGACTCGCCCAAGTGACAGTGATGAGAAGACCACTTTTTGTTATTTGGTATAAATTTCTTTGCAGTCAGACCAGCGTTTATGCTAATGAGGTGTCCCTTGGAAAATGCAGCGGATGTAAAGAGGGAGCAGCCATGTCGTTAAAGATTTGCGAGCCTCTGTCTCGACCCCGACCTCCAAGAAGGAGACAGTCTAGAGGCTGAGTTAGTCACTGGTGTCTAGTAATTTAATCTACAATGTCTATGTAACGGAACCCTGATAAAACTCCAAATAAAGAGTTGCAGAGAGAATACAATGAGTACCATGAGGTACCAGGAAGGTGGTGACCACCTCCTAGAAGGCCTGGAGACTCTGCATCCCTTTCCAGTATCTTCGCCTATGCCCCTCTTCATCTGTCTGTTTATACGCATCTGTTTTAATCCCCTTTATAATAAACCAGCAAACCTGGCATTTCCTGAGTTTTCCTGAGTTCCATGTGAGCCCTTATCACAAATTACTCAACCTGAGTGGGGATTATGGATGCTTTTAGTATATAGCCAAGTGGAACTGAAGCATGAGTATCCCAGGTACCCTTGACTTTGGGGAAAGGATGGTAGCTGCAGCATGCAGAGACCGGTCAAGTGGTGATGGGTCCGGACACACAGGATCTGACCGGAGTCATGTTTATGGCATGAAGCCCTTCACTTATGACGTCATTCCCAATTCCAAGTCATTAGTGCAAGCATTGAATTAAATTAACACAGTTGATCTCAGCTAAGCAGGGTACAGCCTGGTTAGTGTTTGGATGGGAGACCTGAAGTAAATCATAAGACACCCAGTTAGTGTCTAGAGATGGGGACACTGTTGATATATTTGAGGTGCGCTGGGAATAGAGCCTAGCTGTTAGAGGTTAGCTCACTCTCTAGTCTCTTTTGAATGCACAATGTCCATTGAAGACTCTTGTTTGAATATCTAGTCCCAAGAAGGTGATGCTCTTTAGGGACGTCATGGAGCCTTTGACCTCGGTCGGTGGGTGGGTCTTAGGGTCTTAAAGGTGATACACAATCCCAATTCCCACCTGAGCGCTCTGATTTCTGATCCTGCATGATGCAACCAACCATTGCAAGCTCCAGAGACCTTGGACTAAACTGCCCCAGCCACCGTGCTTCCCCATCATAATAGACTGTACCCTTTTAACTGTGAGCCCGAATCCACCCGTCTTGCTGTAAATTGCTTCTATGAGACATTTTGTGAGAGTAGCAAATAATTACCCCACCTGCCATACCTAAGACGCCTCAGCTCCCTCTCCAGCACCAGAGGGGGAAATAGAGGACTGACACATTTTTGGAATTTCTAATAAATTCTTTGAATTTTTTATTCACAAACTTTATTCACATTTTTATTGGCCATATAATGAATTACCGGATAGCAAGTTGATTTGTGAAAAATTGGCCAAAAATCAAAATTCAGGCTTCAAGTTTTCATTCAATCCCCTATCGTTTAGGTAATATTTCTTTATACTTGCTCATAAGCATCTTGTCTGTGTTCCTGTGGCTAACTTCGGTTTCTTTCCTCTCTATTTTTGCCAGGTTTATTTTGCAAAAATGCATTATTCCAACTCTTCTTTTTTCAAACATGCTTTAAAAAAAGGCGTCGTGTTTACAATGTTAATGGCCTCATTTTAATTTGCTCGTATTCTTGTTAATAATGAAATCTACTTAATGTGAGTTAAAACTAAAAGCCTGTCAGGGTAATTCACAAACATTTAAAAAACCCTGCAGCAATTCTATGAGGATTCGCTGTTAATATTCTTAAGGACTTTCAATGGGTAGATTAACCAGGCCTTGGCATCAACAGAAATAGCAAACAAATTAAAATTGGGCTCTTGGTAACAATGAGGGAGTATGAATGTTCTCACCCTTCAGCACGATCCGGGATCCGGGATCCGGCTGCATAGGCACCCCCCCCCTCCACACACACACACACAATATTTTATTGAATAAGCATTCTAAGAATCGCTAGAGATGAGGGGGTGACCTCACCTTATCTGTCTTCCTCCCAGGAAAGCACAGATCGGGCTGAAAATAATACAGACCTGCTTGGCTCTCATCTCCCAGTCGTCTCTGTTTGTACCAGGAAGCAAATTTTCACGCGAGTAATATAATTTACGCTGAATGTACATTTTATTAAAATTCTGGCCTTGGAGACATCTGAGAAAATCCATTCTCAGACCTTTGAGACTCTTGCAATGTCTAAATGATCCCCCGTTTCCACGGTGGATTACGACTTCAAGCGCGGTGCCCACTGCTGCAAGGATTAAACCCCCTTCAGATTTAATCTCTTTGAGAATTCAGTTTATATTAAAAGAAAAAGCACTTTGCTATGTATTTATATATTAAAAAGTAGGTCTTACCACGGAGCTTTGATACCGATCCCGTTTAATCTTTACAGCGATCGTTGGCAGGAAGAATTCACGTTTCTCCTCGGAGCTGAAGCTCTTGAAGCTCAGAGAGACGAGGTGTCACTTCCAAGTTCACGTGGCTAGCGAGATGTAGATGGGCATTCGATTTAAATCTTCCGGTTTATATGTTAAAGCGACAGACGTTGCTTGTCATATAGAGAGACCTCTCAATCAGATGGTGCGTGTGTGTGTGTGTGTGTGTGTGTGTGTGTGTGCGCGCGCGCGTAACCTCGGGGGTCATTTTCAGGGGGTAATGCACCATGTTTATTTTAGATGAATTCTCTCATTGGCCATACAGGCTAAAGTGACCAGCCAGCAAACCCTAGGAATCTTCCTGTTTCTGCCTCCTCGATACTCAGATTACAGGGATGCATGAATACACCTGCTTTTGTGTGGTCCTGAGGATGGAACCCAGAGCTCTGGGCATGCCGGGAAGCATACTGAACGACGGAACTTCATGAATAGCCCACAAAAACTGCTTCTGTCTTCTATTTCAGTCAACAACCACTCAAATGCAACTCACACAACACCCCTGCATGCCCAGTCTGGTCTGCTGCCAGTCTTTGTTGTACCGGAGCAAGGCTATACTTATCTCTTCCCATATTATCTGAGTCTGTTTAGTGCTGGAAAGACAAAACTGAGTAGGTAGCGGCACAGATTGCACAGCCTGCAGAGCAGGAAAACCCTCGTGTTCCAGATCTTTACAGACAAGACTGACTTCTGTAAAGTTCAGAGTTAGGCAAGCTGGGGTCTGGCACGGGATGCGGGCCTGTGCTCTTCCTTGTTTTCAGTGACGGGGTCAGTCAGTTTTACCTGGAACCAACCTCCCCCAGCACCGGTATTATAAGCGCTTGCCACTGTGCCTAGCTTTTTGTTTTGTTTTAAATGTGGGTCTGGGTACCGAACTTACACCTTCCTGCTTGCGTGGCAAGTCCTTTATCAACCGCGCTGTGTCCCCGGCCCTTATAAAACTCTTTTCTTCACTAAGCCACAACGGAGAGAGATTTCAATGGACAACGTAAATAAATATTATCGGGCGCTTCCCCCTCTTCGCCCACTGGATGGTCTAATGCAAGCCTTGTGCTTTCTGGAATGTACCGTCACTCTTTATGATCCGTCTTGTGCCTTTTAAAGCACAAAAGCCAAATGTCACCTTCTGGGAACTGTACAACATGAGGGGCTGTCATGCCAGTGACAGAGCACTCTGGGGAGCAGTGCCGCTTCAAAAGGCAGCAGACAGGTAATGACACTGTGAGTTATTTGTTGCCAGAATGGGGAATATTTTGAGCCGCTCGTGGCTGCATTGTGGTTGCATCAAAGGCTATTTTGTTCCCCGAGACAAGGGAGCTTCCAAGACAGACAATTGGCTGGAGGTTCTCAGCATTTGCTGCCCTGAGCCCTACGTGGTCTCCTTTGTGACATCCTCAATGTCCCTGTGACAAGTCCGCTGGCCTTTCTGGGGCCTGGTTACCGTCTCTGGAAAATGACTAGGTCACACTGGATAACGAACGGACACTTGGCGCGGGCTGCGTGCTCAAAGCCTTTGCAAACCGCCGCTGCGTGTGCACGCCCAGCGCACAGACATATGATGCCAATTTGGGGGAAAACACGGGGGCCAGATCTGTGGGAAATTAACTTACAGGGCAGTGAGGGTCCAAGTTAGCTACAGAAACAGCCCACCAAATGGGTAAGGTAAGCTCTTAAGCCAAATGGCTTCTGTTTGAATCCGACGGGAGTCAATTCGCTTTAATAACTTAATTTTCAGGAGCCTTGCGGCGGGCTCACTGGATAAAGCGCTTGCCACGCACGCATGAGAACCAGTGTTTGGGTCTCTGACTCCTGTGTAAAACGTGGGAAAGTGTGGTGACTGTCTGTAATCCTAGCATTCAAGAGGCAGAGACTGAGGATCTGTAGGAAAGTGGCCAGATTGAGGACTGGCAGACTTCGTATCCAGCCAAGAGACACCGCCCCGGTAAAGAACGTGGAGCACAATCGATGCTGGCCTCTGGCTTCTGCATGCTTAACATGTTTAGAAGCTTACACATAGACACACATGAACACCACACACACATACACATGAAAGCAATAGTTTTTGATCTTTATAAACAGGTCTGGCGGAGCTGTATTTGTTATTTTCCTTGTGGTGGCGACAATACGCCCCAATACACCCAATAAAAAAGAAACTTGAGGAAGTTTGGCTCACAGTTTGAGAGCACAGTAACCATGCCAGGGAAGATGTGGCAGCAGCAGGAGGCGGCTGGTCACATGACATCCTCCATCGGGAAGCAGAGAGAGATGGACGCTGGTGCACAGCTCCCTTTCTCGTGTAGGCTTCAGTTGAGTCCACAGCCCATGGGATGGGGCTGTCCACGTTCAGGATGGCTCGTCCCACCTCAGTTAAATCTCTTTGGAAACCTGCTCACAGACAAGCCCAGCGGTGTGACTTCCAGGTGACACACAGCCGAGTTTGAAATGATGAGTGACTATCACATTCCCTATTCCTTTTCATTTCTGCCTTATCTTCTCTCTCTTCACCCGTTAGCCCCTTTCTTCATTCCAGTCTCCTCTCTACTTCATATGTACACAGTTATCCACCTACATGTCTATAAATATATATCAGCACTTGAAAGAAAACATTCAATGTCTGTCTTTTCTTTAACTGTGATTAATTTTAATGATTATGTCAGATTCTGTCCATTCTTATACAGAGGACATAATTTTTTTCTTATGCTGTTCTCTGATTGGCCTATCTCTTGTCAGGCATGAGCCCAGCAATGAGTGGGAGCAGGGGGGCAAACGTATTAATTTTTCTCCTCTGCTGTCCGATTCTTTCAATGAAACTGTAAGGCTGACCTTCCTGTTGAAGACGAATTCCAGCCCGTAGAACCTCCAGGCAAGCATGAGAACAAGGCAGAAACCTATTTTATTATGAAATTGAATGACGGTGGCTCATTTATTGCAGTAATCAATAATCTCAGAATAGAGAAAGAAATTCCATATTGGAGTAGTGTGAACTATTTATGAAGGTTGGATCGCTTTTTGCTCCCAGCATAAGGACATATTGTAGGTGGGGAAGAGAAGGACCAATCTCCAGGGCATTCCCAGGAAGTGTTCGGGTTTTGAAATATTTAAACCAATAACGTGTCAGCTGTAGGAACTTGAATGCGAGCAGCCTCAACATCCCTTTAGATTTGACTAAATGCTTTCCCATGCAATCCCTACGACTATGTTGAATTAATTCATAGACACAGCAAGACAAAGGGAAAAAGACAAAGGGCTCACAGCATCTGTGTCTTTGTAAAGAGAAATAATAGAACCGCTTGTTTGGCGGTACTGGCTACCGGAACCAGGGCCATTATGTGTGCTACACAAGGGCTTTACCATGAAGCCACAGCCCCTGTGCCTAACTGGGGATTTACCACTGAATCATGCATGTTCCTAACCTCTCAGTAGGAGAGTCTAGGCAGGTGCTGAATTGCCAAGTCGTATCTTTTACACCTTACTGGGGGATTCTAGGCAGATGCTCCACCACTGAGCAACACCCCTAGTTCCTCACTGGGATAGTCTAGGCAAGCACCATACAATGCTTTTAATTATCATGAATTATTTCATTTGGTAAAGTTCCCTGGAGAAGCAGAACTGATTCTATCATTCTAATATATATATATATATATACATATACATATATATATATACATATACATATATATATGTATCAGAGACGATGTATTAGATCTACATATACAATAGGGGCTAGGAAATCCAGCAATGACTGTCTGCATACTGAGAAGTTGAAAACCAAGTAGCTGCTCAGCCCCCAAAGCTAGATAATTCTGGAATTTCAACCTTGTGCTGAAGACCTGGAGGACTTCTCAAGAGCCACAGTACAAGTGGGAAAGCTGAAGAAGCTGGCTCCAGATGTTGGTGAAGGATGTGAGCAGAGGCAGCGTCAGAGTAGATGCCCTCACCAGCAGGAAGTAAAGACAGCTCCTAGAGCAGAGGTCCTCAACCTGTGGGTTGCGACCCCTTCAGCAAACTTCTGTCTCCAAAAATATTTATATTATGATTTGTAACACAATTACAGTTATGGAGTAGCAATGAAAATAATTTTATGGTTGGGTAGGGGGTCACCACAACATGAGGAACTGTATTAAAAGGTCCCAGCATTAGGAAGGTTGATAACTACTGGTCTAGAAATTACTTCCTACTATGGGAGCAACCAAGATTAAATATCCCAATAATTATTTTCTATTTGACCACTAGACATCTTCTTGGAAAAAAAAGTTTGTTAACGTCTTTTTATGACTCTGTGTGTGCGTGTGTGTGTGCTCATATGTGTGCTCATGTGTGTGCAGGTGCACATACAGGTATGGTATATTTGTATGTTGAGGTCAGAGGAAAGCTTTGAGTGTTGCTATTCAATTGTTCTCCAGCATGAATTTGTTTGCCTGGTTGTCTGGATTAATGTTTTAATAATTCTTTATATTTTATGTGCATTGGTGTTTTGCCTGGGTGTATGTCTGCATGAGGGGGTCAGATCCTCTGAAACTGGAGTAACACACAGTTGTGAGCTGTCATGAGGGCGCTGGGAATTGAACCTGGGTCCTGTGGCAGGCAGAGCAGTCAGTGTTCTTAACCGCTTGACAATCTCTCCAGCCCGCTTGTCTGTTTTTTTGACACAAGGTATCTCACTGGCCCAAAGCTCATCTACTGGACTAGTGTGAGTGGCCAGAGAAGCCCATAGATGTCCAGAGATGTCCACAGCCCTAGTGCTGGGATCCTAAACTGGTGTTTTTATGTGGGCTCTAGGGACTCGAACTCAGGTCCTCACGCTTGCATGACCATCATTTTTACCAACTGTGCCATTTTCCTGGACCTCTGTAATATATTATCTTTTAATTAAGCTGTTTTTCTTCTGGTTAGGCCTTGAGGGGTGGGCATCCTGGCGGGAAGTCTCTTTAGATACACGTTTCAAAGAGCTCAGTACCAATCTGTAGTTCGTCGTTTCATTCTTTGAACAGTGTCTTCTAAACGTAAAAGTTTTCACTTCTGAGAAAGCACTGTTGATCTTTTATTTATTTATTTATCTATGTATTTATTTATTTATTTTAATCTTTTAAGGATTGCAGTTTTTCTCTTATGTTTCACTCAGGATGAAAAGGGTTTTCTCCTGTTTTTTTCTCCCAGAAGTTTTCTAGCTTGGTCTTACTGTTTAGTTCCTAGGTTCTATTTCGGTATATGTTATGAGGTGCGAATTAAGATTCATTCTCTTGCTTAGGATAATCCAATTGCTGCAGCATGTGTTTAAAGGATTATGTTCACCGGCAAGATGGCCTGGAGGGTGAGAGCACTTTCCGCCAACACTGGTGGCCTGACTTTGATCTCCAAGACCCACGGGATGAAATGAGACAGCTGATGTCTCAGGGTGTCCTCTGACCTCCACACATATCCAGTGTGGCACGCACGCCCCTGCCCGCATAAGTATGCACACTCGCACACAATAAATAAACACAAAATGTTAAGAGAACAGGTTAGATGTTGTCATCTTTGTCAAATCAATTGACTGGTTGGGTATGGTGACCCGGCATCTGTAACGTCAGAACTTGAGAGACCGAGGCAGGGGGATTGCCATGAGTTTGATACCAGCCCAGACTATGCAGTGAATTTCAGGTGAACCTGGACTGGAGATGGAAACCATGACTCTAACAAATGAAATCAAATAACCCAACATACCTAGGCATGGTGGCACCCACCTCTAATCCAGAACTCGGGAAACAGAGGCTGGAAGACAGCAAGTTCAAGGCTAACCAGGGCTACATACTGAGTTCTGAGATGGCCAGGATTACAGGGTAAAACTCTGCCTCTAAAACAAAATGAAACAAAATCAGAGACTATAATTTGACCCACTAAATAATGTAGCTCAGTGGTAGAGCACCAGCCTAGAATCTCCCAGTGAGGGACTGGGGTGTGGCTCAGTGGTAGAGCCCCTGTCTAGAATCCCCAGTGAGGGTCTAGGGTGTGGCTCAGTGGTAGAGCCCCTGCCTAGAATCCCCCAGGGAGGGGCTAGGAACACGAAATTTCACTGATAGAGCACTTTCCTACCATGCACAAGGTCCTGGGTTTATTCCCAGTATAACAACAACCCTGTAAGCAAACTGAGAGGTTCTCTTGGTCAGATCTCAAAGGTTTCTTCTTCCAGCAAGCTCTTAATTGATTTTTGCTTACAAACACTCATAACAAATAAACAATTAAACAGGCTGATAAAATGAAATCCTTGTCTCACCCAGCTGAGCATGAATCTCTCTCATACACTCACAGAGGGCCACCAAAGAGACATCCACTTTGTTTTCAGAGGCAGGGTCCTTCGCTGAACCTGGAGCTCAACAAATAGACTAGACTTGCTGGCCACGAAGTCTCAGGGATTTACCTGTCTATCCCTTCCCTAGGCTGGAAGCTGGGTTTTTAACGTTGGCTCTGGGGATCAAACTAAGGTTCTTATGCTTGCCCGGAAAACACTTTGCTAACTGCGCTGTCTTCCCAGCTCCAAATGCGTTTTTCAAACAATGTAGTTGAACTGAATCTGTCAGGTTCATCCAACTGGGGCATTGCTGTAGAGAAGCCTACAGAAATCATAATTTTCTGAAAGATAGTATCTCGACTCTCGTGTAAATATAAAATGAACACGTGTCAAAGATCTTATTTAATTTATTCATTAATGACATGTTAAGATTAGTTCAAAGAAAGTCTGAAGCGCTGGGTATTAAAAGATCAGTTTTCAAGGAAATGTTACAATGGGAATTTTTTTAAGCTAGATCTAAAAAAAAATCTTTTAAAGTTCTATGGGGCATCAAAACATCATTTGGGGGGTTTTCTGTTCTACCAGACAGAAATTATTTGCTTATCTCTAGGATGAAATCTCCAAGTTAATTGTACCTTTGCATTTGTCATGATTAGAACGTGCTCTCCCCTCCCCAGGTTCATGGTTTTGAACACTTAGCCCTTGGTGCTAATAACGCTGTTTTGAAAGTTTTTGAGCCTTTAGGACAGAGGTTCTCAACCTTCCTAATGCGGAGACCCTTTAATCCAGTTTCTCATGTTGTGGTGACCCCCAACCATAAAATTATTTCATTGCTACCTCCTAACTATAATTTTGCTGTTAGGAATCATGATGTAAATGTCTGATTGCAGAATATTTGATAGGTGACCCCTGTGAAAGGATCTTTCATCCCCCCAAAGGAGTCATGAGAACCACCGTTAGAGGAAATGAGTCACTGGGGGAAGGTCTTGAGCATCTGTGGCCTGGCCCCACCGACTACACAGGCAGTGTGACCAACTCCATCAGTGCCCAGTGCCCTGACTTCCCCACCATGGTGATCTATCTCCCTTCTTACACTGTGAACACAATAAAATCAGAAAAGTAACTAATACACCATAATAGGCACTTTGGGCGAACAATAACAAAAATGTATTCCCTGTGTTGAACGGATCGGGGCCTCTATATGACTGATAGTCTATGCTCCTTGTATGGTTGACGTATTTCCAGCTTTGCTTAATTTTCCTAAACATGCAAGGAAAAGTTCAGCTTGGGGTAAAAAACTTCATGCCATTACATCCTTGGAAATCTAAAATAGTAGAATTGATCCTCACGATTGATTAAAAGACATCCACTTCCTTCTTTGTCCCAACTACAAAGCAACTCTGGGTCAAGACCAAGGTCAGAACACAGAAATTTCAACTCCCATCCCTCTACCCACGATGTCTGAAATACTATTTAAAGAAAACCGCTATTGGTTATTTAAGATGCTACCAAGACAGCCAGAATCAATAGAACAAGAAGAGATGCAAAATGTTAGGTAGCTTGTGAGTACCGACTTTAGTAAGCTGCGATAAAACACTGTGACCAACAGCAATGTGAGAAGAAAAGGTTTGGTTTGGCTTACATTCTGTGGCCAAGTGCTTCACAGAGGGAAGTCAGGCCAGGAACTTGAGTAGAAACCACGGGGAAGGCTACTCACTGGCTCACTCTCTGGCTTACTGACTCAGGTTTACTTCGCTTCCTTATAAAGGTCAGGCCTACTTGCCTAGGGATGGAACTGCCCACAGTGGGATGGGTGCTACTATATCAATCATCTATCAAGATCATCTTTCGCAGACATTGCCACAGGCCAATCTGCTCTGGGCAACCCCTCAATGGAGAAGACAGAGAGCTGTTGCAGATGCAGACAGATTGCCTTTTCTGTGAAGACGTACGCTCTGCTTCAAGTGTTAAACATCCCCCACCAAGACCCTTGTCTGTAAGTACTTGGTCCCCAGCCTTTGGAGAGGAAGGCATGGATGTCAAATCTGGGTGGGTCACAGGGGCGCACCCCTGAGAGTTATATAGGCCCAGCCTTGCTTCTGCTCAGAGATCTCTGCTTCAGTCAGCTGCCATGAGATGCCCAGCTATTCTAAGGTTTCCCCGCCACAGGCTGCTTGCTGTAGCTGCCTTCACTTTCTTGCCATGATGGGCTGAACCCTCCCAGCCATGAAATAAAATAAGCCCTTCGTTCATTGAGCTGTTTCTGTCAAGTATTTTGCTGCCACAGTGATGAGCAAAAGAATGACGACAATGTGTCCTGGGGCTCTCAAATGCGATCCATTGGGCTATTTACATGAGATTTATCGGGGAAACTAGGTCACATGGCTATGACAACTATAAAATCCTCACAGGAGCTCATTCTGAAAGCTGGACGCCTTGAGTTACTGTTGATGTAGCTGAATCTGATTCCATCTCCTGAGAATCAGAGGGCAGGGGTTGGGAGTGAACTGGAGTCCCAAGGCTAGAAAGGCCCTAAGGTTTTGCTAGAGATGAGGAGAAGAAAAAAGAGAAAGTAGAAGGGGAAGAAAAAAAAGAGGACGAGAGAAAAGGAGGAAGAGAAGGAGGAGCTAGGATTTCCCTGGTGGATTAATTTCATGAGACTCAAGCTTTCGTGATCCAGTTGGTATCCCAAAGCTCTGCCTCAGAACACTGTTACCTGGAGACGCAATCCCAGCACACCTACATCTTCATAGCTAGCCCAGATCTAAACTATACCGCTTACCCTGCCTGCTGATGTAGAAGGGGAGGCGGGAGAAAACCCCAGGTTTTTCTCAGTTCCCCCAACACCGGGAAAGGAACACTGTCACATTTTATGATGTTCACACCTATCAGAACAGTTTAGAGAACGTAAAATATTTTTTAAAGAAGATATGTGTCCATATGATGGCAAAAAATGAATATGGAATATTATAAAGAAAGCAATTAATCCGCACTTAAAACTAATTGCCTAACCCAGTGGGTCTTTAAATTATTCATTAGTGCTATTTAAAAATAATTGCAGTTTATGAGGACAACCCAATATGGATTTCTTTTAGGAATAAAAATGAAGAAAGAGTCTTTTAGAAAAATTTACAAGTTGCTTACAGCTCTTAAAACAGGTCCAGTTTCTAGACCAACTTAACATTCTCATTACTCCCTTCTTCAATCTAATCCCTTTAGCGTTTACCATGCCAGTGCTTCATGAGGCTCCCTGAAATGGTCCTGAACTCCTAAAGGAGGCTATGGTAGACACAGTTGTAAAAGAATATGAAAGATGAGTTGATAGAGTGTTTGCCACTCAACGTGAGATTGATACTCAGAACCTATGGGAAGATAGGGAGAGCCTGAGAGGCACTGGCTAGCCAGGCTAGCCAATGATTCGGTGAGAGACCTGCTTTCCAGGATAAGATGGAAGCAGTCAAGAAAAAAATCCGAATTGACCCCGGCTTGTACACATACACATGCATATGTGTTCACTCAATTGCACATACACACAAAGCGAGAGAGAAGACCCAATATAAAAATATCTTCACCTCATGTGTCTTCCAGGATCTCTGTTCTCTCATGTTACTTCCTGCTGCACACACACACACACACACACACACACACACACACACATACACACACCCACACACACATTTTCCTGTCTCTCTGTTTCTTTAGATCCATGGCCATTTAAAAAAAAATGGTATAACTGGAAAGGACTTTTGTTCTAGGACTTTGGTTCTTGAGCTGTATTCAGTGGTATTCCAGAAATTCTACGGTAGAATTAGGTTGCCGAGTTGCCAGAGCCCAGTGATACCCAATCCCACTCCTACTCTCTCCATGAGAAAAACTGTAACTTTATAAGAGAAAAGTGCCCTTCCTCTCCAACCAAAATTCAAAACCCATTTTCATGGCATAGATGAGAAAACCAAACTGGAGAGATAGGAGATCAGGAGGCAGATTTAAAAAAAAAAAAAAAAAAGGACCAGACCTCCTGTCGGGCTTAATTATTAACCTCCTCAAACTGGGCCAGGTTTATGGAAAAGAACCTTGGGGTCAGAACTGTCTTGATATAAATGTGATTTGTTACTAGGAGTGTAACTCAGTTGGTAGATTGCTTACCTAGCATGGAGGAAGCCCAGGATTCAATCCCTAGAACCACATAAAGCAGGCATGGTGGTACATGCCTGTGGTCTCCAAACTTGGGAGGTAGTGGAGGCAGAAAGACCATCCAATGTTGTTCTTCTCTACATAGTGAGTTTGAAGCCACCCTAGGCTACAGGAGCTCCTGTAAGCATTTCCGCTAAATATGTAATCTCAGTCAGTTCCCATCATTTAGACTTCAGTTAATTCTTTTACTAAGACCTCTGTGCCTCAGTCTTTTCCTTTCCTAAAAGCCGAGGTGAGAGTATTAGCCTTCTGTAACTAGACAAAGCTATAACACATGAAAACTCCTTGTCTATAACGTACACAACCGCCAGATGTACTCAGTAAGCCACCCCCTGAGGGCTTGTTTGTGTTGAGTAATTTGGGAAATCCTCCTAGCCTTCCTCTAAGGCGACTTTTGCTCACAGCCTTTGTGGCCGTGATGAATATATTAACACGGTGCTCCTGCACACTTACTGTGAGGCCTGCCACAAGCAGGCACAAAGGAATCCTTGTAGGCTACTATGTCACCGTTCCTCCTTAACCCCGGCAGCGTGAACCCATGGGTAGCCAAACCTCTTAGAGTTCTTCGTCTAGATCCATCACTCTCCCTTCTTGACCTCTCTAAAATCAAGCAAATTGCAGATGTTGAGGCTACTACACCAGATAATAAACTTTGAATTGTTACACCATCGATTTGAATAGGTTTGAGGGGAACAGGAGAACAGGCTGAAATCTGGTTAAAGTAATTGTTATTGTGAAACATCTAAATTGTACATCCATATCACTACCCGCTAAGGCTCAGGGAACACTGCAGAAGGAAGAAGAAAGAGTTTAAGAGTCGGAGGACAGGGAAGTGTGCTGTGAAATGTTGCCATTGTCTTATGACACAGCCATCAAAGTCATCAGCACACAGCAACCGTGGTTATCTTTACAATATAAAGCAAAATATGGAGTGTGTCAATATTCCATCATGGATATAGGAGCAGGAAGGCCCAATGCTCCCCAAGGAGCTAGAGAGAGAGAGAGAAAGTGAGAGAGAATGTGGTTTTTAAAGAGCTAAGTCATTATTGTTTTGCTCATCACAATTTTCCATATGTTATTTATTTATTTGGGTGTGCATGTGTGTTTTGTGTGTGTGGTGTATTGGGTGAGGGAAGATGTACATATCTGTGCATGTATGCATGAAGAGGTCTGATTTTCTTCAGACCTCTCCCTTTATATTTCTCCAATCTGAAGTCCTTAGGTTTGAGTGCCAGGTGTTTTACTGACTGCTATCTCCCTTACCCTCATTTTTATATGTCATTATGACAAATATTGTTTTCTTCATGGCTGAATTTGTTGGAAGAACCTTCAATTTTGTGTCTGAAACAAGTGTGTCCACTCTCTCAGCATCTTCCCATCCTTCAAAACATATAAGGCTCTCTGAGCCACTTTTCCTTATCTTTAGGAGGAACTTGGAGCTGATGTGGAAACCACATATGAAGAGACTGTGAAAGGCTCATCTCCAAACCAGACACCTATATCATACTCCCTCCTCCTCTAGAGACATGGGGATCGTGGTAGAAGGTGGGGGGTGTGTGTGGAAAGACTGTAGAAGCCAGAGGTTGCTGAAGACAAGGACACAGTGTTTCCTGAGCCAACAAGACAGTTACACATATGAATTCATGACAGTTTAGACAGCACTCACAAGACCCACCCTTAGCTTCTGGGAGGAGAGTCATTTTTTTTAAGGGTGTTGCTCCCAGTGAAGAATATATGGGCTATATAAACTGGAATTGATGGGTTTTTAGAGAAAACCAACTAGGACACAGTCAGTTTGGTTGGTCAGAGAGGATAAAGTTAGGAAGGGTTGAGAGCGAGTGTGATCAAAACACATCACATAAAACTCACAAAGAGCAACAAAAATGAGGATGCGTCCTAATCAATAAGCAAAAGTGGCAAAAACAGAGAGAGAGAAAAACTGAGCCAAACACCAGCATTCTTTTTTCTTCTTCCTATAGATGCGATGTGGCCAGTTGCGTCACACTCTTGTTGCCCTGTCTTCCCCATCATGATGGACTGAATCTCTTCAAACTGTGAGCCAAAACAAACCTTTTCTTCCTTAAGCTGCTTTTGTTAGTTACATTGTTGCAGCAAAGAGAAAAGTAGCCAATGCACACTCAGTAGTTGCAATTTCATTTCATTCTTGTCCAACCAGGCAATATCAGTTATCACTACTATTACCCTTTTTTTATTTTGTATGTGGGTTGGTTTTTTTTTTTTTTTTTTTTTTTCCGAGACAGGGTTTCTCTGTGGCTTTGGAGCCTGTCCTGGAACTAGCTCTGTAGCACAGGCTGGTCTCGAACTCACAGAGATCCACCTGCCTCTGCCTCCCAAGTGCTGGGATTAAAGGCGTGCACCACCATCGCCGGGCCTGTATGTGTGGTTTTTTGAGACAGGGTTTCTCTCTAGCTCTGGCTATCCTGAACTCATAGGGATCTACCTATCTCTGTCTCCTGAGTGTTGAGATTAAAGGTGTATGCCACCACTGTGCACCTTATTATCCATATTTTAGAAGAAAACAAAACTAGATGAGCAAAATGAATGTGTCCAAAGATACATGGTCACTGGCAGATGAGTTTAAACTTTCTGGATCCAGTGGCTGTCCTCTTTACAGCCTCCCAGTGCAGTCTCAAGATTTTAGCAGTTGGTGGAAGAGATTACCATGATACCACAGATCTCAAGATATATTTGAGAAACGAACGCTGCAATGAGTGAATCAGCCAAAGGACACAACATTAGGCATTTTGATGTTGACTCATTTTAGTCTCATTTATTTTCCTCTAATGCTGAGAGTGTGAACATAAATCTCCTTTAGGTTAAGTTTGAGTTAACAGGTTTTTCCATTAAAAGGAATAAGCTCCCAGGAGTTGCACACCATCAACATGATTAAAAACAAATTTATGGAAAAAAATATACTCTATTAGTTTTGCATTGCTAAGAATCAAATTACCTGACATAAATAACTTAAAGAAAAAAATATTTATTTTCACCCACAATTCCAGAGGGGCCGATGTGCGGTTTCTTGGCTTTGTGTGTGTGGATGAGACATCATGATAGCAGTAAAATGGGAAGAGGACAGCTTATGTCATAGGAAGTGGGGATCAGAGAGTTAGACAGGGAGTGGACCAGGTGCCCCAACAGCATGGTCCTTCGGGACTTCCTCACACTAGCTCCAACCTTCTAAACATTTCGAATATCCATCAGCTAGAGAGCAAGATGCCAAGACATGAGCCTATGGGGGACATTTCATATCCAAGACACATTGCACAGAGAAAACCCTACCTCCTGCCTCCCAGGGCTGGGAGGCAGTCAAAGCAGGTCCGAGATGCAAAGATGTTTTGTGAAACATAAACCAACACGCAAATGCTTATGACTTCTTAGTACTTTTCGTATTTGTTTTCTCTACTGAAGAATGCAATGCATGATGGGGGCTGGACGGTTCGGTAGCCAAAAACTCTTGCTGCTCTTCCAGAGTGGGGTTCCTTGTACCCAAATTAGGGGCCATCCAACCACCTGTAGCTCCAGCTCCAGACGATCCAATGCCCTATTCTGGCTTCTGTGGGCATTGCATTCATGCCCACTCCCCCAGCCCCCGCCACACACAAGCAAATACAAATAATAAAAATAAATCTTAAAAAATTACTATTCACAAGCCTAACTTGGCTGCTAAATTTCCTTTTGCTCTAATACCTAGGGTGAATAGTTGATGAGTATGTTTATAAGATCAAATCAGTAGGATGTTAAGCAATAAATTCATTCGACAGAGGTAAATATTGCAACGAAGAGGTCTAGGTTTTTAGCATTCTTCACCAAAGCAAGAAATAAACAGAAGTCTCCCAGAGCAAAGATGGAAATACAATTGTTCAGTCTCTCCATGTTAAATTTTCCCCAGAAATTGAAATATTGTTAGCAAACACAGATTTAAATTTTGTGCTCCAATGAAGTGAGAGATCTTGTTTATCGTTTTGATTTCTCAGCATTCTACCACAGGGAAATTATGTAGACCCTCACCGTACATGAAAGCAATACCAATAATTATAGAATTTGCTGCTTAACTTGAAGATAATTTTATGAGTCTCTCCTGACCTGTTGGTTTGGTGATTGTTTGCGTGGCAGGGATCTATATACTCCGGTTGGGTTGGAGTTGGACTCGAACCCATGACCCTTCTGATTCACCATCCTGAGGGCTGGGGGTACAGAGGTATACTACTCAATCCTGTGTGTGGCTAGTCCTAAAATCTGTGAGTCAATATATGTGAACAAATCCCCAGCCAATCATTCAACGCATAAAAAGAAAATAGTGCAGACAGTGTTTACTGAAGGGGCTTGTTACTTAAGATATTTAGATCAAGCTGGGATGAGCCAGTTCAGTCTATTTTAAAAAAATGCTTGCTACAGAAGCATGAGGACCTGAGTTCAATCCCAGGTCTATTGTGTGACACTTTCCCTGGGAAGACACAACACATACATGCATACTCATCCCAGTCGGGGAACCCAGGACAGACCAGACCAAGGTAACAGCATATATATCATCATGCAATCTGGTTAACCAGAAACTACTGGGGTTACTAGCTAAAACAGGAGTGAGGAGTGGCTTATAGGCACAGGGATAACTCAGCCTGCGCCATCACTGGCTACAATTCACAGAAGCAGCATCCTGGAGGAACCTCAGCTCGTGAGTCCCCTTCCTTACTAGTTTGTTTTTTTTTTTTTTTGTTTTTTTTTTTTGTTTGTTTGTTTGTTTGTTTGTTTTGCTGCTTCTCTAACCTTAGGCACAGCCCTGGTAAATCTCGTGAGCTTCAGCTTTCCCAGACATGTGAAGTTTGTTCAATACCAGCATCTCATGAGCCTCTGCCTTCATTCCTTGAGAGAATGTTACAGTTCTGAGAAAACCGATATTCAGCAAGAAGCCACATGAAAGCAGGGCATGGTTGCACACACTTGTGATTCCAGCACGAAGGAGGCAGAGACGGTCAGATATCTGGGGCTGACTGATCTGTAAGCCTAGCCAGACCAGCTGGTTCCAGACCACCTTTTAATAATAATAATAATAATAATAATAATAATAATATGAATGGATGGCACTCCAGAGGATGGTACCCAAGGTTGACCTCTGGTCTACATATGTATGCAGCTACCTATGACTCTGAACACAGGAACATTAGCACACACATGTGTACACACACACACACTCTAAATTTTAAAAAGAGACCTTTTATCTGAAGACTGAGGGTAATTTTATGCAGCCTTTTAATAACTTTGCATGTGAAACCAAGTCTGTGCATAGTGACCCATCAGACTTGCAGCATTGTGTTTGTGAAAAGGTTAGCGATTTTCTGTAGGGAGCCAGTGAATTCCCGAGTGAGCATGTGTTGTTTGGCATGGGAACAGCCATGCCAGGGACCAATGTCTAATTCCTATGGGCATGGCGAAGGCTTCCCCAGGAGAAGCTTGAAGGGATGGCAAAGAGTATGATTTACCCAGAATGCAACATGGAAGATAATGTCTGCTACTGAATGGCATGGGTATCCTGTGGACGAGGTTGGCCTATTAACAGATGTGAGAGCTAATGACGATGCTCACCGCCTAGACCCTCTATTCTCTATCATGTGTGTGTGTGTGTGTGTTCACAAATGTGTTTGTACGTATCAACACAGGTGCACGTCTTCCTTGGCATGTGTATTGAAGTCAGAGGACAACCTCAGATGTCAGTCTGCTATCGCCTGGTTAGAGACAAGTTGTCCTGTTGCTCGTGGCTGTGAGCACCAGGCTGGCTAAAGGGCCATGGGCTTCTGGGGATTCTCCTGTGTCTACCTCTCAAACCACCATGGGCACTCTAGAATTACAGGTGCATGTTACATCTTCCAGCTTTAAATGGGTGTGCCAGGGATTTGAACTCAGATCCTGAGACTGAACTTTCAGCCAGCCCTTTCACTGGGCCATCTCCCCAGGGCCAGCATTCTTTCCTCTACTCAGTGCCAACCGTTCCATCGCCCTTGTATAAAGTGTTTCACACCTTCCTGGAGTGGGTGAAGATCACATTTTCGAGTCAACTGCAGACATGAGCAGGAGAGATAAATAGAAGGTGAAGATAGGTGTCAGATAAAGTCAAGGATAAAATACCAAATATGAGCATTGCCTAGAACCAAATCCTCTGTCAGGATCCCAGGGAAAGTAACTCTGAAATCGCTCAATGACTGTTCCAGCTGGAACTTATTTTACTTGCTTCAATCCCATATTTAAAGAATCGTTAGGGGCTGCAAGGGATCACTTAGATTTTTCGCTTATGCATAACTAAATTTTATGAATAAAAATGACATGCTTTAATGGTATTTGAAGTCTCAAGTACTTGCAGAGTTCTGAAGATATGTCCTTCCAACCATAGCAAAGGTCTGTGACTCAATGTCACTCGATTGACACGGTGGCCCTGGGAAGTAAGGGTAGTTATTCTCATATAAAAGATGAGATGAGAGATAAGCATTTGAGTCATTTGTCAAGGAAACAATCTAAGGAAAGGAATACCCATGGTTTTCCTTGTCCCAGCCTCAGTGTCTGCCGCATAGCAGACATTTGGCATGTGGTCTCTGGTGTGTGTGGTCTCCGGACATAAACATAGACATCACCTGGGGACTTGCTATCAACACAAAAATCTCAATCCTACCCAGTCCTCATGACTCTGGATATAAGATTCAGTACAAGCTGTTGCAATGAATCTTCCAGAAGTTTCTGAGCAAGCTCTAGTGGGCTTTAGTCATCTAGACTTTACCCAGACTAGAAGGGGTCTCAACTGAGGGGTTTCCAAGGTCATATTGCCCGATAGCCACGTCAGTGAGAGATTATCTTGAAAGATGATTGCTGTGGGAAGGCTGAGCTCACTGTACTCTGGACCACTTCTGTTTGATCCTGAATGCATAAGGTCCTGGACTACATAAGAAATCCTGGTAGAAATATATTTACAGCCTTTATGTTAACTGCGGTTTTTTTTCTTTCTAAAAAAATTGACGTGTTTCCCTGTGTGTGTATGTGCCCCTGCACGCCTGCCAAGGTTTGCATGGAGGTCAGAGGACTCCTGGAGTCAGGAGTCGGTGTTTCTTCCTCCACCATGCAAGTCCTGGGGATCAAACTCAGGCGACCAGACTCCATAGCAAACTTGTATACCCGTTGAGTCATCTCACCGTCCAAAACTGACTTCTCCCATATTACTCTTCATGCCTCGTTCTTCTTGCTCTACTGGATGCCGTGACATGAACAGCTTTACTCTGTCATAACCTTTCTGCCATGATGTTCAACTTTACTATGCACCCACAGCAAAGAGACAAAGTGATCACAGACTGAAGTCATGAGCCAAAAGAACTTTCTTTTTTTTTTTTTTTTTAAGTTGCTTTCCTTAGAAATTTTGTCATGGTAACAGAAAGACAATTGACAAAACACCTTCCCATAAGCTAATTCTCAAGCAAGCATGAACATGCAAGTGTGTGCACACATGCATGTGTGTGTGCATGTATGTGTGCATGTGTGTGTGCAGTTGCATGTGGAAGCTCGCATTCAAGCTTTGCAATTGGGGCTGGAGAGATGGCTCAGTGGTTAAGAGCATTGCCTGCTCTTCCAAAGGTCCTGAGTTCAATTCCCAGCAACCACATGGTGGCTCACAACCATCTGTAATGAGGTCTGGTGCCCTCTTCTGGCCTGCAGATATACACACAGACAGAATATTGTGTACATAATAAATAAATAAATAAATTTAAAAAAAAACTTTGCAATTGTTCCTCAGATGTCATCCACCTTATTTTGCGAGACAAGGTCTCTCACTGACCTGGAACTCATCAAGAAGAACAGGTGGGTGAGGGAACACCAGATATCTTCTTGTCTTCACCTCCGTGGCACTGAAATTATAAGTGTATACTATCATACCCAGTTTTTTGTTTTAAAGGAACACTCTTGGTCTCTGGTGCTCTATACAGTCAGAGAAACTGCTCTCATAACAAAGTATAGACATGATCCCTGAAAATACAGTCTTTTATTTTCTTCCCTTTATTCCATCAATGTATTCATGGTGTGGATACTTTCATATGTGTGCACACACACGCGTGTGCTCACATGAACATGTGGCGGTCAGAGGACAGCTTTAGGGAGTTGGTTCTCTCTGACTTCCACCGTGTAAAGCCTGGGGTAGACTTCAGGTCATCAGGCCAAGCAAAAAGCATTTTGATCTGTAAGCCGTCTCACTGGCCCTTTGTGTTGTGGTTTTCCTTTGTTTGCGTGTTTGTTTGTTGTCTGTTTGGGGGGTGCATGCTAGGCAATTCCCCGGCCTCTAAGCTACATCTTCAGCCACACTTTTTTGTTGCTGGCTTTGTTTTTCAGCTTCGGTTCTTGGGGATTGAACTCAGGTCCTCGTACTTACAAGACGAGCACTTTACTGGTTGAGCCATTTCCCCAGCCACTCATGTCCTAATTCTTCAAGAAGCCACATGCCCTCCAAGCAGCCTCAGTCAGAACTCACACAGAGCTGAGCATTCACAATGCCTCTCTCTGTGGCAGTGCACAGGATTCCAGCCCTTCCCTGCAAAGAAAATGACAGGCCACGTTTCCCTCTTCCTTCCTTCCTTCCTCCCGCATTCTCTCCCGCGAGGGGCCACCTGGGAAAAGGAAATTTCATCTTCCACAAAACCAGATCTATTCTTTGTCCGTTGCACAAAACAGTGAAAGCCCGAGTAAATTTTCCCACATTGGCCAGCACTTTAGAAGCTTTCCATCAGCGCGAGAATAAAGAGGGGACAATTTCCCTCATGTCTGTTTACTGTGGCCGTAGCACCGAGAGAAAACGATTTCAATGTATAAATGACTGAAGATGTTTTTGACGTAAAGCAAGCAACAGGCTTTGGCTCATTATCTAGAATTACAGCTTGTCTGAGATGAAAGGGGCCTACAGGATCATGCACCGGGCCCTCACTGGGTGAGTACAACAGTTTCAGAGACCATTTATGAAGCCACCACAGCAAATGTTTTGTGGGAGCCTGGGGAGACGATTCTGGGAGCAAAGTACTTTCTGTGCAAGTGTGAGGACCTGAACTCGGATCCCTGCTGCCTACTTGAAAGCCAGCTGGGTGGCAAGTTCTTATAATCCCAAGCCTGTGGAGGTGGCAAGGGGAGAATGGCTGGAGTTCAGTGGCCAACCAGACTAGGCAAACTCATCCAACCCAACTGGAGTTGACGGGACTAGAACTAGAGAGGGTCAGCTTCGGACAGTACCACGGGATAGACGACAAAATGGCTGCTGTGGGGTAGGGGGGGGCAGCAGTATGAGCAGATGCCATTCCCGTCTAACCTAGTACAAGGGGTGCAGAGCTGTACAGTCATCAAGAGAATCCTGCCGTCTAGGCTTTAGGAGGATTCGCCAGCAGCACCCCTGTAATCCCAATATGTAGAGGGAGAAGCAGGAGGATCAGATGTCTAAGGTCATCTTTGGCTACATAATGAGTCTGAGGCCAACTTGAGCTACATGAGACCCTGTTAAGAAATAGAGAGGGGGCTGGGTGGGTGATTAAAGTGTCGGGTATGTATCCTAACAGGACCCATAGAAGAAAGGGGGGACCCAGGGACCCTATAAAACACCCAAGCCAGCATCCCTCTGGCAGACCACTGGCCTTAGGGTCCCTCCCGTTCCAAAGGGTTAGAACTGTGACTTTTCTCTTTGTGGCTTGCTTTTCTGTCTTTCCTGGCCATCCACTTCTTTGTGTGCACCAGGGAATGACTTTGGCAATGTCCCCAGACGATCATCACCAACCCTGTTACAGTTTTACACCACTGTAGAGAAAGCTGCTTCCGACACCATTGCTTCTCCACCATGGCAGACCCAAATCCCTCTAAAACCGTGAGCCAAAATAGGCTTTCTTCCCTTGAGGCGCTCCTGTAGGGCATTTTGCCACAGTGACAATGGATCATAGTAAATGCTGAGGAGGGTATTGAAGCCACAGAACTCTGGGAGCTTTTGTTTAGCATTTCAGATTTCCAATGGGATTTCCAATTCCTTCCCATTAGACATAGCATTGCAAAGATCATATTTCTCCTTGTGTTTTCATTGCCAGGAAATCCTTCATCAAATTCAATAAATCCTCCTCTCTCCCTCCTAAGCCCTCATCTTGTCTGTTTTCTGTGAGAGAGAACAGCTGGTTGTTCTTAGGACAGCAAAAAAAAAAACCACAAAACTTTAAATCTGCCCACTCTAGCACAATGTAGGAGTTCAGATAGTTCAGCGTCAGGTGTCTAAGCGTTCATTATGTTCCATTATATTCTCCCACACCAGGGCTGATGGGTGCAAAGCCAAGCTGACTCCAGCTGAGCATTATGGGGGCAGGGTATGGGGAGGAAGCAGTGTGCAATCTAAGGCATCCCCAAAGGGTCATCACCTCACACGGGTTCATCATCACTCCTCAGCCTCACCCCTAACACTTCATGTCCACCCACCACCGCCCCTCCGGGAAACCAACAAGACACACACACACACACACACACACACACACACACACACACACACGCACACACTTTGTGTTCGCCCTTTCTGCCACTTTCTCTGCTATCTTCCCACCCATCCCACCCTGCCCTGCCCCTTGATTCCTTTATGGCCTCTTGGGTAAACTAGAATGTTCTTACTCTCTTAGTCCAAAATGAAACCCTGTCCAGTACAATGCATTTTTATGTTCTATTATAGTTATGTGTTTGTTTGTTTACTCTGCACATACAAGATCATGTGCACACCCATGTGATGAGCAGAGACAATTTGCAAGACCCAGATCTCTCCTTCTACCCTGTGGGTCTTGGCAGCAAGAACCCTGACTTGCTGAGCCACCTGGCCAGTCTGATTTGCATCTAACTTCCCTTTTGTTCCGATTTGAGTCTCAAATGCCCTCCACAGTCTTGTGTAACAATGCTTGCTTGCTCCCAATTGGTGGTGTTATTTTGGGAGACTGTGGAACCTTTAAGAAAATAGGTCTTTCATGAAGGATTCCTAGAAGATGCTATCTGGCCCCCAGGGCTCCCCGAGCTTGCTGTTTCCTGACCCCACAGCTATGTGACAACTATCCTCCCCAGCCCCCCTACACTCTGTGCTTTGTTTGGTTGTTTTGTTTGCTTTGTATTCTTTTTTAAATGTTTGTTTGCTTTTGAAATAAGCCCAGGCTGACTATGAACTTGCCTCTATTTTGTAGTAGTGATTGATCATCCTGGCCTGGTAGCCAAGGTAACTAATTAAAAAAGAATCGTGATAGTTAGGTCTATGGGAATAGTAACTAGGATATTGATACTCCCCAGAAGGAGGAGGAAGAGGAGGGTACAGAACCCTCATCTGGGATTCCAGTTTTTATGTCCTCTTTCCCTCCTCCAGCTGCAAGGGATCTTGGGGGATGCTAAGCAGGAAGTAAAGGTTATCTGAGAGAGTACTCCATGATGTAGCTTCCATGAGGTCCCACTCCATCACCGTAACTGGATGAGACTCTGCGGTGAGGCAGCTGCTTGGGGGTCAGCAGCTCCCACATGCTCTTGGAAGTAAGCCCAAGAAGTTCACCAAGCTAAATTTCATTGGAATTGTACCTTGGTCTGTTCCTGGTGCCCCACCTGATAGGCATCTGTTTACGTCTCCCCAGAAACAGTTAGCATAATACTCTGCCTTCTGGATACTCCCATTCCCAAGCTCTCCACACACTTCAGCCTTCCACTCTGCCATACCTGCAAAGTAAACAAACAGATAAATGTAATGGGACATGAGAGAGAGAGAGAGAGAGAGAGAGAGAGAGAGAGAGAGAGAGAGAGAGAGAGAGAGAGGAGAGCGCTTTCCCTGCTACACCTGGCCTGGCAGAAATGAAGGTATTCCAAAGAGATCCTATGTCCTCAATCTGACAAGCAGACTCTTGACACAAGTAATGTCTCACCAAAAACTAAGCAGGGGTGGTGATTTCACCAGGAATCTCATGTTTGGGAAAGGAAAAGCTGCCAGCTAGTTGGGGAACTTATCTCTGGGGAAAGATTTACAACTGCCAGACCATCTTATGGATGGAAACTTTGATGGGTTAATGGTGGGCAGACCCACACCTTGACCAGGACTGCTTAAATGCACACGTCCTGAGCTCTCTATTTCAATTTTAATCTCACTACATGACCCTAAAGATGGGCTTACGGATCTCTCTGTCCCTGGATCTCTCTGTCCCTCTTCTCACTGTGGTCACGTGGAACAGAGTTCCTTGTTCTGCCTTTTGCTATTTTGATTGGCTTCTCAAGAACAGGTGGCTGAACTAGACTTCTTGGGGTACAGTCTGTGAGCCAAATTTAGTAACCCTGCCACTGTGAACTGATACCCTCTGAAACCACGAGCCAAAATAGGTCTTGTCTCCCTTGATTTGGATATGACCAAATGTGTTGGTCGTAAGGATACAAAAAAGATTAACAGATGGAGTCCCGGGTCAGGGTAGCTCTGCACAGTAGGTACTGTCTCCTGATTGTGACGTCTCTCTGTGGGTTAAGTCAGGGATGCACAACCCCACTCATGTTCACTAGCAACACCCTTGACCCTCCCTGACAAATCTTCACGACCATCAGAGAAAGCAAAACTGGCACCAACCCAAAACAAAGACCAAATAACTAATGGAGTACCTTGTATAGCCCTAATCGCAAGTTCCTTCCCTCCCTTCACCACGGGTGGGCAGTTAAACTTTCTGACCCACCACCATACCTTTTCTCATTTCTACATGTCCCAAGGGAGAGATGTTGAAATTTGAATGGGTAATGCACCCTACAGGATTGTGTGTTTAAACACTTGGTCCCCAGTTGGACCAACTGTGTCCAGAGACTATGAAACCTTTAAGAGGTGGACCCTTATAGAAGGAAATGCTTAACTCAGTATAGTAGCCTGTTTCTACTTCTTTGCTCTCTGTTTCCTGGAAACAGACCCTGGCCATGATCATAATCTAAACATATAGTAAATGTATGATCTAGAGCTGACTTACTTCCTGTTGTAACAAAAGCTGCAGACTGGGTAATTTACGAAGAACAGAGTTTGATTTAGCGTATTGTTTTGGAGATTGGGAAGGCAAAGATTGTGTGCTGGCCCTCGGTGAATATTTTCTCGTTGTCATATGGCGTGGAGGGGAGAGCTACATACCATGGCAGAGGAAGTCTTTGGATCAGGGCACTCTTCTTATAAAGCCACTAGCACCATCCAGGGGATCCATCCTCATGAACTCACACAGCTGCCAGTATCCAAAGGCCTCGCCAAAATGCCATCACCATAAGACTTTAAGGATTGAATTTCTAACACATGAACTTTCTAGGAGACTCATTCAAATCACACATCATATTTGATAATAAATTGGATGTTCTAATAGAAAAAAATCATAAATATAAAACAACAGATTTAACAACAACAACAAAAGCCTAGTTAACTAGAGGCTTTTTAAGGACTCAAATCTACTCAACCTTTGTCTCTGTGGTTCTTCTGGGTCCCTCCTGACTCTTCCACGATATCAGCTCAGCTCCTCCTTCAAATGGGACATCATCAGAAACACTAGCTCTCCTAAATCTCTGGGCCATCCCTTTCCTGATTCCCCACATGTCCCCAGTAAGAGGTGAGGTGGTCCCCACAGACTCATGTGTTTGAACACTTGGTCACCAGCTGGAGGTGCTGATTTAGGGAGATCCTGGCACCTCTACAAAATGGAACTTTACCGCAGGAAGCGAGTCACTCGGAGGTGTACCTCGAGCTTTTAGAGTAGCCTGTCCTCACTTGCTCTCTGCTGCCTGCTCCCTGGATGTGGATGCAATGTGACCAGACTCCATTGTCATGACCTCCCTGCTCTTGGACTGGGTCCTTTCTTCAACAATGAGCCGAAATAAACCCTTCCTTCTTTAAGTTGCTTCTTGTCTGGCGTTAGATTACAGCCATGAGAAAAGACACCAATACAAGCGATCTGGAGCTGGGAACTGCCCAGTGGATCTCCTAATAAGATTCTGATCTTACATGGAATAGAGAGGGCAGTAATCCTTAATGAGGAGAAGGTCCCCGTGAGCTTACAAGATCTTTCTCTCACACCAGCTTGGGCAATTACTGTTTCACAATTAAATTCACCCAGGAAAACAGAATCATTACTGTAAGGAGTACGTAACCAGAAAAGGACAAAAGCCACAAGGCAGGCAATTCCCAGTGATGTCAGCAAAAAATTGCAAGGGAGAAACTGTGAGGCAGGGGAGTCCCTGAGAGAGACTCTGTGAGGCAAGCACATCCCTCGGAAAGATTCCATGAAGCAGGTGCATCCCTGGGCAAGGCCCTGGGGTTTCAGTGTAGCACAGGGATGTTGAGAAGTGGAGATGTCCAATGTGGCTTTGAAAACCATCATCTCCCTGCACACAGAGCCAGGACTCCTGGGTCAAGTTGAATAACCCCACAGAGTTCACGCAGCCCATCTTCCCATTCATTTTTATTGGGTACACTAAGAATGTGGTAGTAGATTTTCTAACATAAAAATAAAATACATAGGTTGACAATTTATTAGGTGATACGAACATTGTTTTCAGCTGTTGAATAAAGTATCAATGGTCTCTTTCTTTCTCTCTGTCTCTCTCTCTCTCATACACAGAGAGAGAAGGAAGAGAAGAAATAGCATGCAAGAGTCAACACACCCAAGAAGATTCTCTTCTCTCTGTGTATTGCTGAGGATAGACCCTGGGCCTTGTGCATGCTGAGCAAGCTCTCTCCAAGTGAACTGTACCTTCAGCCCTCGATAAAGGATATCATTTGGAGTTTAGGGTTTTCTCTATTTTGGTTTGCTTAGGTTCTAGGACTCAACCCAGGGTCTCTGGCATAGTAGGCAAACATTCTACTGCTGAGCTATATCCCCCGCCCCGAGATTTTGAAAATAAATCTCCTTGCTGCTCAACTTGAGCAGGACAGTAAGAGTGTCTTTGGACACTAAGACTGTGTCGACAGCAAGAAGGCTTGCAGGGGCAGTGTTTAGTTAGAGAATAAAGACCACACTATGCTGGGAACTATGCAGAAGGAATGCCTGACATAGAAAATAGGAAGTCCACCACTGTGGGGGTATGGAAGAGACTACTATTAAATTATTTTTATAGTCGTGGGTGGAAAGCAGTGGCCAAAGAGCATGCACCTAAGTGGTGTCACTTCTTCAGTGAGGAGCCATTGGCTGTCACAGGGCTCACCTCATAGTCAGCCTCTTATCAGAGAGTATCAAAGGTCCGAGAGGGCGAGCTGACATCGGGCCAGGGCGTAGTATACAGAATTTTATACAGAACTGTCAATCCTCTAAGTAACTAACTAAAAAAAGTGTTCATTTCTGTTGAGTTCATGGACCACTATGATGGCGGAAGGGAGATATAAAAATACCCAGTTGGACCTTTTCTTGGTGTGACCCCCCGCCCCAATCCCTGCAGCAGTAGGCTGTAAGGTTTCATTTCCTTGAAAGAGGTAGACCGTTTTCTCTGCTATGTAGTGGCTCTCTCTGTGTCTCTCTCTGACTCTCTCTTTGTCTCTCTGTCTTCTCCCACCCCCACATCACAACTGCAAAGAGGAGCCCACATTGACCAAAGCAAACCACACGATTTTCCACACCAGAGCATCAAGGCGGGGATCCACTGCCGTTACTTCTGTTCCCATGTACAAAAGCAGAGATCCAGTCCCCACTACATATGGGGCACACGGTTGCCTGTAGGCTCATAGAAAGGGGGGTGGGGAATGGTAACCAGGTGGGGCACCCCAAACCTAGAATAACCCCAGAAGCCTTTAGAGACCACAACACTCAAACTCCAAGCATCCATCTCCGTGTACCTGAGGCATCTATCATACTTGCAAATAAACTTTGGCTTTGTTCTGCTCGGAGGGCTTGCTCTGTCTTTCAGTTCTTTAGCTGACTGAGAAGAACCCATCGCGCTTAGTGATCATCATTGCTCTGATCGATAAAGGATTTGTTACAGGCTCATGGAAAGGAAGCTGAGTCATATCATCTTCACATAGGATCTTCTGAGGGAGAGTTCCAGTACCGCGACCACAAATAGCAAGGGTGGGGCACTGAAGCAGGAGAGCGAGCCTCAGCTTGGAGGGAGGATTTCATTAGGAAAAACAGCCATCATGGGTAGCGTGGGACTTTCCATGTGATGGGGTGGGATGAGGATCCTGAAGGAAAAGAATTTATCTCTTAATCCAATTCCCTTCCGTTCTGAGGTGTAAATGGAGTCTCTGACTCTTTTTGGTTGTCAAGGGCAAAGGAAGGTGACTTCCATGTCATATGACCTAGCCTATATGCTAGATGTCCAGAAATCACAGGACAGGTGAGAAACCATTAGATAAATGTCTCTGAGCTAAAGAGATGGCACAGGCTGCTAAGAACCCTTACTGCTCTTGTTGAGGACCCGAGCTCAAGTCCCAGCACCCACATCTGGGTAGCCCACAACTGCCTAAAACTCCAGCTCTGTAGGATACAAGGCTCTCTTCTGGACTCCACAGACCGCCATACCCGCACAGGCACACACAGATACACATAATCTAGAAAAGAATAAGCCTTCAAAACTACAGTTAAAATTGGAAGTTGTCTTGAGCCTGGGTATGAGACGGGGGCGAGGGGGCTCACAGCTGCCAAGGGAGAGAGACACTTCAAGGCCACAGCATGCCTTGTTTATCAGCTCCACGTCTGCCCAGAGAGAGAGCCGCGGGGGTATGTGGCCTGGTTTCCCGGCAAAGGAGAAGCAGCTAGAGAGAGCGTGTGATCTAACACCTGTGTCAAAACAATCCCGACTTTCATTCATCTTCGTGAAAGCCAAGCCCCTCCTCCGAAGGCATGTTTTACAGAAGCTGGCAACGGATATAAATTCCAGGAGGGAAGACATCGCGTCTTGCTTCTATTTTATTTCCGCAGGCTCCCGGGATGTGATTGCTCCATCAATTCCGCAAGGCGGGGCGCCAGGGAGAAGACAAGCAGAGGAGACACGAGGTAAAGTTATCAGGGAAAGGTGGGAGGTCTTAGAGAACTGTTCCCTCATTTCCCTGGATCGTTGCTTGCTGGGAGCATGATGAATCAAGCAGGGGTAATGGCTGCAGAAAAAGATAGTCACAATGATAAGAAATAAAAGCTACCAGGGCACTCCCCATTTTACATGATGTATCTTAGCTCATTCTTTCAATTATCCCATGTGGGCTTCAAAGATTACACACACACACAAACACCTCTACTCCTAACAAGTGTTCAATAAATGATCGTTAGCCTGATTGGTTCAGCTTCCTCTCGGTCCCTCTGTTAAATCATGCAGACATCTGCTAAAACTTTCGAGTTTTAACCGTGTGATCTCTGTCAGCTGTAGCCTACTTAGGGCCATTACTTTACAGTCCCCTCTGAGTCACCAATCATGCCTGTGACCAAATCACAGCCTGCCAAGAAAACAAGTGTCCCTAAGGGACTGAAGGAGAAGCGTCAGGTGTGGCCACAGCGGTGGCGGAGTTCTTTGCTGGAGTTAATGGTGGTTAGCCGGTCTCTGAGGGGTTCCCTGGGTCCCTCTGTCGCTAATTAAGAACAATGCAGAAAGAGGCATCCTTGTCCCCAGGGCTCCTTCTTCATCGTGCCTTGTGTGTCTTACTTCTTGGTAGCCCGATGCTCGTCCCATTAGTGCAGACTGATCTCCTTATTTCTGATTGATGCAAATAAATGAGGACAAAGGTAACCAGAGGAACCAGCAAGCCTGGATCCCCGGGCAGTGCCTCAAGGGCCTTCCCTGAAATGTGAGTTCTTATCACTGGGAGCCTTGAATGTAACTGTCCTCTCCTCTACCAGAATTTGTCAAGGGGCTTGTCTATAGACCAGGCACACATCACTAAATCCCACACTTACCAACAAACAATGAACGCAGTCTCCACAAATGCCTGAGAGTCCCTGTGTCTGTTTGACAAGGTGCCAACCATGGAAAATTCTGATCAGAATCCAACAGCATAGAAGAATAGTTGACCTAGGCTAGCCCATGCCTATCTCAGATTTCCCAGCTCACACGCCAACTCCCCCCACCCATCCCTTGGAATCTGTATAAAATCAAATTCGAGTAGTTTTAGAACCTCTGCCTACCAGCAGCTGCAGAAAGAAGGCACGGCTCCACGGAGTCACCCGAATCAGCCTGAAGAGTTCCTGCAATCTTTTAGGAACCTCAACTCAGATGAAATGGAATTTTTGGATTTGACACAGAAAAGAATTTCAAGGTAAGTCAATATGAAGAAGAAATTGAGTTTATTAAAAGACATTTTTAATAAATATTTTAAGCAAAAGGGATTAAGAGAAATGGATGAACAAGAAAGACAGGATCTACCAAGTATGGGTATGGGCTTCTTAAGGGAAAGCCACACTGTATGTGTGAGCAGTAGACTTGGACACCATCTGGGTGCCTCTCAAGCTACGTCTCAAAGGATTGCCAAGAAGCGTTCTATTCTTTCCTCTCTCTTTTTAGTAAGTGTGGGAATAGGGTGGCTCTTGCGGGGAGGTCTTGTGGATGGGTTTATATTCTGATAAGTTAAGACCAAGAACCATTAGAGTTAAGCCAGGGGCTTGTGCGTGTCCTTTTACTGTAATTGAGGTTTCTGGTGAGAACGCTACATGGGCTTGCAGCTGGGAAAGAGGTTAAGCAAATGTTGTTAGTTATGCTGGGATTCTTGTGTTAAATTGGGGCCTGGCTTATGGTTCAGTACTCGAGTCCATTGCCATCATGGTGGAAAACATGGCAGCCCACAGGCAGACATGGTGCTGGAGAAGGAACTGCGTGTTCTATCTCTGAATCAGCAGGCAGCAGGAAGAGTGAAACACTGGGCCTGGCTTGCACATCTGAAAGCTCAAAGCCCACCCTCAGTGAAACACATGACTGTCCCATTCCAACGAGTCCACACCTACTCCAACAAGGCCAGACCTACTAGGAATGCCACTCCCTAGGAGCTTATAGAGGTGATTATTATTCAAACCTCAACCCGCATCAACCAGACTCTAGAGCAAGGGGTTCCTTTCCCTTCCCATGCCCCAATGGCTTTCGCTACCCTTCTTTCTATTCTGCTGTAAACAGACATAAGTGATAACAGTTTGCTGGGTGTATCCACCATCTGCTACACCCACAAGCATCTTCCATCCTCTCCACCCTCAGCTGACACAAAAGGAATATTCTCCAACAGGGTCTTTGGTTACCTTTGCATTGGGGTCAGTTGGAAGAACCACCGGGAGGTAAAATATCAGGAAGAAAGAGATGCCAGGATAGTTATCACTCCAGCTCTCTCTATATATACTGGGTAAATGATGCAATGATGCAGGGGGTGGGGCGGGCAGAAAAATGCCCATCACAGTCATCTGGCAGCCGGAGGAGGACCTGCCTGCTCAGAGACCTCCACCAGGTAAAGAAGCTGGGTCCTTGGCCATACCACAGAAAAGAATTTTAAGAATCAGAGTGAAGCAAAGCTAGTACGTTTATTGAGTAGCCACAAGAGACAGCGCATGCTTACAAACTAAGCACAGGAGAGAGAGAAACAATGGGGGACGGGGCGGGGTAATGGAACAACTTGTGAGAAGAACAGTATCCACCTGGGCATAGGCTTCTCCGGAGAGCCACACTTAGCTCTTTCTGAAGCAGCTGTGCACGTGATTCTGTGGCTTCCAAAATGACTCTGTTCAAAAGACACAGTGTACAAAGTTTAAAGATTAATTAAAGTTTAAAACTTAAGTACAAAAGAAGTATGGGCTGGCTGACTTATTTCTCTTAGGAGCACTTCCTATCTGTAAATTGAAATTCTAAGACAAATTTGAGTTGTTCAGATGTAAGCACAAGAGACTAGTGCTGGTATAGGTAAGTCAAGGTCACCTTAAGTAAATACAGTTTGATTGTTTAGAAAGGTTCCACACCCAGGCTGGCCCCCTAACTAGCTTCCTGGCTAAGGGTGACCTTGAATTTCTTCCCCTGCACACACCTCCTAAATGCCGAGGTTGGTGGCAAGTGCCACCACCTCCAACTCATACTATGCCGAGAATGGAACCCAAGGTTTTGGGCATGCTAGGTGAGTATTCTACTGCCTCCCCGGTACCTGTGTTGTTGTTGTTGTTGTTGTTGTTGTTGTTGTTGTTGTTGTTGTTGTTTTTAAATTCTCATTTGAGTTGTTTCTTGGGAAAGGGCAAATTGCCTTCTGTAGACAACCATGATTTCGTCAATTGTTTCTGAAGTTTGGATGCTCAGCCAGCAGGAACTGCAGACTAGACCCCGGGTGAAGGGTTTCATTCTTTTCCTATATCCCCTTAATTTTCTTAGTCTTTTTATTCTGCCTGGGACTGATGGGGTTTCTAGATCTTTTACCTTCATGCAGAGTTGGAGGCTCCTCTAATGGAATCAGGTCCTGCAGAATGTGGAAGCATCCCCCCACATTCTTAATTCTGACCTCGAGGTAGTAACAGCCTAGACACTTGACTGCCTCTGGCAGCTGGCTTAACCCGGCCCACATCTGTGTAAATAGTCTCTCCACTCCCTTCAGCTTCTCCTTTGGAGTGTGCCATCTGTTTCCTGCAGGGACCCGACTGAGACAGATGTTTACATAAATACTATGAGACTAAAGGATTTAGATCAATCCTGGAATTATTTCCCTAGTGAATATGGTGTTTTATAGAGGGTCTCATTTGTAAACTTAACCAAAGGGTTCTATAAATGACTATCTTAAGAAGCGGTTTTTGCAGTCTCTTCCCCCTACCCCAGACACTTTCAGGAAACTGAAAATATTTGGGGTTCTATCCTCCTGGGTTTAGGGACTGAAAGAACCACTGATGCTTGAAGATCGCTAATTTGGGATTCTATCCTCCTGGATTTAGGGGCCTTAAAAAAATCCACTGATTATTGAAAGATTGCAAATTTGGTGCTCAAAGGGGACTCTGAGGCAGACTTTTCTTCTAATAAAAGATTTATTAAAAGATATTAGCAACATAGAAGGACAGGCAGACGGCACCATGGCAAGGACACTAGCTCACACCACAGAGTAAGAGTCCCTTCCTAACAGCAGAGAAAAGAAGAGGGTCTGTACCACGTGACTGATGGGAAGTCTGTCTGTGGTCATACTTACAGTCAGGCTTTGATTCCTGGCTGACCAGAGAGAGATGGTTAGGGAGAGGCAGCCAGGGAGAGACGGCCAGGGAGAGGCAGCCAGGGAGAGACGGCCAGGAACCCAGGATCTATATGTGGAATTGGCTATGACATTAAGGAGGGTAAGAATCTGGAAAACAATGTTAATGGAAGAGCCTTACAAAATGGAGTGACCCAGGCTGGAGAGACGGTTCGATTCTTAAAGCAATTACTGCTCTTGCAGAACATCCAAGTTCGTTTCTTAGCCCCCTCCCTCCCCATGTTGAGCACCTCACAACTGCCTGTAACTCTAGCTCCAGGGCATCCACCGTCTCTGGACTCCATGTGCAACTGCACTCACGTACATAGACCCACACATACACATAGTAAGAATAAATCTAAAGGAATGGAGTGACCTTGGCTAAGAAATGCTACTTAGTATCTGCAGCCACGCCCTACCCCCAAAGAACTGGATAGAACTATTTCCCCAGACACTGAGATGCCTTTACAATTTGACATGGATCTGACTCCTAAGTCCTGCAGTGCCTCTACAGTCATAACTCCCAGAGTCTCTACACCAGGTTCATTCCTGCTTCTTCCAAGGGTATCTCCCTCTCTTGCTAAACACATCCGTGCCCACGTCTCTCGTTATTTATGTCATGATCCTCTGGGAAGGTCAGGTCCTTACACCTCTACGCTCACTTTTGCCTGGCACTCCAGACTGCCTCATCTCTGATCCATCTTTGCTATGTGCTTTCCTCCTTTGACTTATTAATTTCTTCATATTTGCTTCTGTTTTTTAAGCATGTGTGAATACAGTTGCCCTCAGATTCCTTCAGTGTGGAGTTGCAGGCAGTTGTGAGCTGCCCAACACAGGTGCTGGGAACCCCACGCTCTGGTTCTGTGCTAGAGCAGTGCTTACTCCTAGGAACCATCTTCACAGTCCTGCTTTTTAAAAATTAGCATCCAGTAGTGAGACATCAAGAACAATGGCAATGGGTCTTTGATCCTACTGCATGTAGTGGCTTTGTGGGAGCCTAGGCAGTTTGGATGCTCACCTTACGAGACCTGGACGGAGGAGGGTTTTCCTCGGACTTCCCACGGGACGGAGAGCCCTGATTGCTCTTTGGGCTGACGAGGGAGGGGGAATGGATTGGGGGAGGGG
>NW_026068043.1:2021641-2113820 GCF_014885135.2 Alexandromys fortis
ATGAAGCTCAGAACCAGGATGGACGTAGGTTAGAATCTTCCCGGTAAGCGCACCTTGGGGTGCTTACACACATTATTAGAAATGGGTTAGAACAATATGTAAGAGCTAGCCAATAAGAAGCTGGAACTAGCCAGGCCAAGCGGTGTTTAAATGAATACAGTTTGTGTGTTGTTATTTCGGGCATGAGCTAGCAGGTGGCCGGGGTGCTGGGGACGTAGCCCCGCCGCTCCTATTTCAACAAATATGCATGCACATACACACATGTGTGCATGTGTGCAGGCCAGAGGTTAATGGTGTGTGTCTTCTTCAAATCCTTTGAGACAAAGTCTCTCCATAAACCTGGAACTTCAGATAGCACTAGCAGAATCTAGATTAAGTTTCTGGACCTTAGACTTTGACCCTCACAAACTTATGCCTGACCCCTAAACTAGTTCCTATAAGCAAATCACCAACAGTTCAACAATCCTCAAAATCCTATTGATCACTAGGCCTGTCATAAAATTATCAATAAGGTCCAAAAACATAATCTCATGTTTGCAATTATGTGTACTTATGTGTATCTGTATTTGGGTATATGCCCCATGAGTGCAGTACCCAAGGAGACCATAAGAGGGTGTCAGATCCACTGGAACTGAAGCTATAGGCGGTTGGGAGGTACCCAACGTGGATACTGATGAACTCAGGTCCTCTGAAAAAATAGCAATCCTTAACTGCTGAGCCATCTCTCCAGCACCCGAAAGCATATTGTAAGCCACTTCTCATCTTCAACGCTATTCAGCATTTCTGAAGGGGAGAGATGAAGTTAAAAGTGATGAGTCTTAGAAAGCGTCCCTACAGTGCTTTTTTTTCCCAAAGACTTCATCAAGATTAATTAAGTTTTAATTACATGTAAAGCACAGAGCTGGATGCTGTGATGAATTCAAAACAAGTGCAAGCACGGTCAACCTTGACAGCATTTACTCTACTGTAAAGATGATTCCGCATGGGACCCGAGCGGAAACCCAGACCAGTTGTTTCTTGTGGTTGTGTGATTCCATTCTAGTTCTATGGACAAATCAGGCAAACCTAGGTTCAAATAAAAATCCACGAGACTAGTGCTAACCCTTCCCGGTGTTTTCTGAGAGATAAAATAACATTACCAGTGGGCTAGGGTGGTGGCTCAGCCAGAAAATCACTTCCTCTATAAACATAAGGACCTGGATTTGATCCCCAGAACCCTCATGAAAATGCCATATGTGGAGGTGCATGTCTGTAATCCCA
The DNA here is from genome assembly GCF_014885135.2 of Alexandromys fortis. Classification (NCBI taxonomy): domain Eukaryota; kingdom Metazoa; phylum Chordata; class Mammalia; order Rodentia; family Cricetidae; genus Alexandromys; species Alexandromys fortis. The sequence goes on from NW_026068043.1 coordinate 2,022,902, forward strand.
GCATTAGGGAAGATGGAGATAGGGGGATTCCCTGAGGCTCCCACCCAGCTATTCTAGGCTAATTTGTGAGCTCTAGGCTTAAAGACGGTAAGTGGCTTCCCTGAGAGGGACACCTGAGGTTGTCCTCTGACTTCAACGATCATGTACACACACTTGCACATACAGGTACATATAGATGAACATACATGCACATAGAAAGCATTACTTGTGTGAGAACTATTAGTTCAATGTTGGGACATGGTGTATACTATGTCTGTGTCCAGTAGTCACATGGTTAAACAGATGGGCTTACATCAGTAGTTTACTATCTTGCTAGAAAACCCAGAAAAGCATAAATAAGACCACATGAAAAGAACCATAAAGTATGCCCTGAGTGTCACACCAACTGCTTGTGACAGGGGTGAAGTGGAATAAACGTACTTACCTACAGAGTACTTTTGGCCAAAATACACTTTGGAAAGGGGAAGCCTTGAACTGGTATAAAAAATGGGCATAGAGCCAGCAACGGCTCAGCACGACATCACGTCTGACAACCTGATCTGGATTCCCGGAACCCATTAGGTGCAAGGAAAGAACTGCCTCTGGGTACCACCCCACCTGGAACCCCTCAAGCATCACTTGACACCTAGAGCCTTGAACTGTGTTCTGAAATAACATGAACCCAAAATTCCCAGCATTTATTTTTCTATACAGACCACCCCAGGATTTTTAGAGCAAAGTATGTGTAGACAGACTCACTGTGTATATATACTCAAAGTGCTTTCCTTGACCTTACACCTGTTCTTGTTTCCAAAAAAGGACAGCATCTCTTCTCCTTGGTATGTCAAGTGAGATGATGGAGAAAGCAACAACTGAGGCTCTGGCTGCCTCCGGCAAGCTCCTGCATGAGAGCACTTGGTCTAAGATCCTATCTCTGCTCAAGTGCAAGAAATTCACGGTGGAAATGGAGTAAGCGTCACAATCTTACTTTTTTTTCTTTCAGCAGTGAGGATTGAATCCAAGGACCTTCGCACACTAGGCGAGCTTTCTACCACCTTTTACAAGCTGGAGAGTCTGTTTCCTCTGGGGAGAAGAATACTTTCTTTAAAGGTTAATCTCTTTTTCTTTTGTTTTTTTCAGACAGCCTTTCACTCTGCAGCCCTGTGTGGACCAGTCTGGTATCAAACTCACAGAGATCCAGCTGCCACAGACTCCTGAGTGATGGACCAAAGGCGTGCACCACCACACATGGTGGTTAATCATGATTGTCACCTTGATGGAATTTTGAAATACCTGAGCAACACACCCATGGGCATGTCTACGAGGCATTTCCAGAGAGGTCTCACTACAGGGAAAACCCACCCTGGACGTCGGCAGCACCATCCCACGATCTGGTATAGAAAGGAGAAAGTTGCTTCCTGATTGTGCGTAGATACAGTGGGACCAGCCACCTCTTGCCATTCGTACTATGACAGAGTATACACTCAAACAACGAACCACAATGAACTGTTTCTTCCTTCAGGGGCTTCATGCCAGGTGATTTGTTACCACGTCAAGTTACAAAGTGAAGCAGAAATGGTTGTACACTCTCAAGAGTGCACTGTCAGCATTTTGAACCAGAGAGTACACTAAGCACTTCCTCTTCTGGTTACAAGGACAGATACATATGCTGAACCTTCCGCTCCAAATGTGACACAGTTCAGAGACGAGACATTGGGAAGGCGATTGGATCATGAGGGCTCTGACTTCATCAATGGGCTCACCCATTTACTGAAATTCCTGATTTAATTTAAGACTTATTGGGTAAGTGGCGGTGGAATATCTTGGAAATAGTATCTAGTTGGAAGGAAGGAATAGATCACTTGGGTTGTCATATCGTTGGAGGTAAATCTTGTTTTCAGTTCCTTCCCCTTCCCCCTCTGCTTTTTAGATACCATTGCAGCCAGTAACTTAGCTTCTCCAGGCCCATCTGCTGAGATGTGATATCTTACCACAGCCAAGAAACAATGAAGCCAACTGACCATGCGGTGAACCCTCTGAAACCACGAACCAAAGTAAAGCCTCCCTCCTCCAAGACTTTTGGATCAGGTTTTTTTTTTTCATAGCAATAGAAAACTATGAAAATACATACATACATACATACATACATACATACATACATTGATTATTACAATGACTTTGGGGGGTTATAAAAAAAATCCTGGATTTATAGTTGTAGTGGCTTGAATGTAGAATAGCCCCATAGGCTCGTTTATTAAGAGGTTTGGTTCCCAGTTGGTGGCATTGTTGGGTAGAACTTGGGAACCTTCTTCCTTTAGGTGGAGGAAGTAGGTCACTAAGCGAAAACTATAAGACTTTCTATTCTGACTCTACTTCCTGTAGATTCCCTGCTTCCTGAGATGCATGGGACCAGCCCGCTTCCCGTCCCTGTTCATCATGATAGACTTCATCCTTTTGGGAACAGAACATACAAACCTTTTCTTCCTTAAGTTCCTTTGGCCGGGGTGTTTTATCACAGCAACAGAAAGCTTTCCGAGACAGCAGGGAAAGACATTTCATTTAAAAAGATGAGCTAACTTGCTGGAGGCTCCCCAACACAGGATGATTAAGTGTAAATGTGAACTTATCCTCCATGGGCTCAAAACCCTGTTCTGAAAGTGTTCTTAATGTTGAGATAGATTAAGAACCCTGAGGGATCATAAGTCGCATTGCCAAATCCCTCTTCCATCTCTGTCTATAAAAGTTAGAGGGGTGATTAGCTAGGTATGCAAGGAAAAATAAATGAACACTGTGTACAAAGGGAAGAGCAGAGAGGTGTGGAGGAAAAGAATTCGATATACATGAGGATTCCAGTGAAAGGCTGGTGCAAACTCATTACTTAACAGTATTATCTGTCACTATGAATGCGTCACAGTTCTAAATTTTACATGTATTTGTGGCTTAAAAAACCCAGAGTCTTTTTGATATGGGAGTCAGGCTGACAAAACAAGATTGATTAGTTTGCAATTATCTATCATCGCAGTATGATCACAAGCAAAGGAAATGCATTTCCTGGGAGCTGGAGAGATGGCTCAATGGTTAGAGCTTCTGCTGCTCTTCCAGAGGACCTGAGTCCAGTTACCAAGAGCTTCATGGAGTGGCTTACCAAGACCTCTAACTGCAGCTCTGGGGCATTGCCACCCTCTTTGGCACTCGGTAGGCACCTGCACATATGTGCACATCCCAATATATAGACACACACAAATATGCATAGATAAAAATAAAATAATATCATTTTTAAGTGTATTTTCTTGTTTTTCCAGCAAAAATTGTTATTGTTGTTTATTATTATTATAGTGCTAACCACTGAGAGACACAAAGATCTGGTTTATTCTGGGCTCCAGTAGAAACCTATGTAGTAACGTAATGAAAGGGTGGAATGGGTGAGCATCATCAGTCACTTTTGCTGCTGCTGAGATAAAATATGCAGACCAGAGCAACTCAAGGTTGAGTAGCTCACAGCTCCACCATGCCGGGGAAGTCAAGGCAGCTGGCTGACTCCCACCCACAGTCCACAGTCAGAAGAGCACTGGATGCTTATGCTCAGCTCCACCCTTCCTTTTATACAGTCCAGGATTGAAGCCTGGGGAATGGTAGCACCCACAGTGGGTGGATCTTCCCAACTCAATTAGGGAAGTCATTATGAGTCTCTACAAGTATGCACAAAAGCTAACCTAGATGATCCCTCACAGCTGTGCTTACAGGCTTTTCTTCTAGGGGATTCTAGAGCTTGTCAAGTGGACAGTTAATACTAATCACCCTAGTGGGTTACATCACACAGCCCCCTGCAGCGCTGACTGCCCACCGCAAAGACCATTAGCAAGGATTCTGGAATGAATTTCCTATTGCATTTGTTTTTGAACATGCTGCTGTGTTAGAACACCTGACAAAAAGCTACATAAGGAAGAATTTACTTGGCTCACAGTTAAAGGTTACGGTCCAGCATGATGGAGAAGCCATGGCAGCAGGAGCCTGAGACAACTGGTCACGTGGCATCCACAGTCAGGAAGCAGAGAGAGATGGACGCTGGTGCTCCGCTCACTCTCCTTTTTACTCAATCTGGGAACCCTAGTTAGCGGGATGATGCCACCCACAGTTAAGGTCGGCCTTCCCACCTCAATCTAATCTAAAGAATCCTTCCTAGCCGAGTAAGTAACTCCCTTTTGCTGTGAAGCCCCATAATACCAAATGCCCACCACCAGCACCTACCTCCCCAGCAACGGAATCCTCACACTCCTGATACCATGCTTTCCGCAACATGATGAACTGCACCCTGGAAGCGTGAGCCCGAATAAACACTTTCTCCCCTACGTTGCTTTTCTCAAGGGTTCTGAACTAATGAAGTAATAAGTGGTCACATGAGAAGACTAGAGAGCACACGGAACCCAGATCAGACAAGGGAGCTTGCCTCTTGATAGGAGGGGAAGGTTAAACATCCCTGGGAAAGCCAATGGCAAGCTGGACTGCTGAAGATAAACTCAGGCACCAAACCCCGTCCTCGAGGCGAGAGCTGAGCTCACGCAATGGGACTAGACAAGACAGACACTATCTCCCCCAGTTCCTGGCAATCAAAGAAAGAAAGAAAAAAAAAACCTAGAAGGAATAGGCTTTGTGATTAAAAAGGAAAATTCAGGGCTCGGCGAAAGGAAGCGAATAGAGAGTCCTTATAAGTCCTTCTGCCCTCCAGACAGACTTGGGCTCTCCAATAATGCAGGCAGATATTGGGCTTAGGAAATTGGATGCTGCTGAAAGGCTGGACAGGACTGGAAACGCCAGGACGCCTTTCATTGAGTACTAAATCAACAAAGGCTCTGCCTCAGAGTGCAGGTTCTCACTCATTTGCAAATCTAATGCAGGCAAAACACCAATGGCCAGAGGTAGATTCTATTTCCTGACCCTCAGCCACTTGCGCAGTGACACCAGAGTCTTTGAGCTGCGCTGGGTTGAACTGAATTGAACCCACACTGGGAGTCAGATGTCTGCTGAGAAGTCTGTTAGTGCCCAGTCATGTGCTAAACTCCCAAGGCAAACACAAGGCAGCTATACCTAGTTTAGCTGTCTTGCAGAGCTTTGAGAAGGAGACGCGTGTACCAGTAGATGACTTGAAACGTGTAAGTGTCACACAGACAGCGAGGTCTACTCCTTAGTTCCATTTAGAAGGGAGAGACACAACTGAAGAAACAGCCCAGCAGTGAGAGCACTCGCTGCTCATCCACAGGGCCTATATTGGGTTCCCAGCATCGGAGTCATTCAGCGTACAACTGCCTGTCACTCCTGGCCCAGGGAATAGGACACTTTCTTGTGGCACGCCCTCTCACAGACACATGCACATCAAATGATTTTTTTATTTTAATTAAAAGTAGTGTCTGGAGAGGTCAAGAGCACTTGTTGCCTTTGCACAGGATGCGGGTTCAGTTCCCAACACCCACATGGCAGCTAATAACTTTCTGTAACTTCCACTACAGAGGGTCTATGCCTTGCTCGGCCCTTCGAGAGCAATAAAACACATGGTGCATACATACATAGACATACAACAGGTCAAACACCCACACACATGAACTAAAAATAAATAAAAGTTTTTTTTTAAAAAAATAAAAGCAAAAGCATATACAACAAGTTTGCCAGGCATCTGAAAATGGGATGGCAAAGCAATACTTATTACAACATCAGAACCTTACTACAATTCTATTTTCTTAAGAATGAAACCAGTCCTTAAGTTGAGTGCATTGTAGACTCGATGTAGTTGATAAAATACTAAACAAACAGTTGCATTTTATGCTGAGCCAGGTGCTGTTGCTGCTGCTGCTGCTGCTGCTGCTGCTTCTTCTTCTTCTTCTTCTTCTTCTTCTTCTTCTTCTTCTTCTTCTTCTTCTTCTTCTTCTTCTTCCTCCTCCTCCTCCTCCTCNCTTCTTCTTCTTCTTCTTCTTCTTCTTCTTCTTCTTCTTCCTCCTCCTCCTCCTCCTCCTCCTCCTCCTCCTCCTCCTCCTCCTCCTCCTTCTTCGCTTCCCTATTACTCAAGATTTAGATTGTCTCTGTGGGTCCAGTAATGGGAGCACTGTCTTTCCTAATAAAAAGGAAAAGGAATTTGATTTTGTCAAGTCATAGCATTCTCTTCTGTAGTTCTCTGAAAGTATCCTTCAATTAAATTCACTTGTAACTAAAACAGGAAACTGTGGTAAATCAGACCCACTATGTGGTGTGATGGTTCATGTTGCCAACTTAACAGGATCTAGAATCACCTTGGAGACAAATCCCTGGACATGTCTGTGAGGAAGGTTCTATATTAGGTTAATTGAGGTAGCAGCGCAGACCATATGTGCAAGCAACACCAACATCCAATGGGCTGAATCAAAAGGAGAAAGTGAGCTGAGCACCAGCATCCATCTCTCTCTGCTTCCTGGCTGCGGATGTCATGTGACCAGCTGTCTCATTCTCCTGCTATTATGCTTTTCCTGCCACGATGGACTGTGTCCTGTCCAAAGAAGGTGCTGTCGAATCTGAGTCGGAAAAGAAGAGTAGGCAGTCTGTCCTTTGCCGTAAGTGTTGGAAGTTTCACCCAATAGGGTTCTTCCCTTCTGTGATGGTTAATTTTACATAGCAACTTAGTTAGGGTTATGCTCTTCAGCGATCTATTGGTTGTGCACCTTGATGCGGCTGTAAAAGTGTGAAGGTACTTTGGAAAGATATGATTACCTTATAAATAAATAGGCTTTGAATAGTAAAGCCTGTGATTCTCCATTATGTGAGTAGACAGATGAACAGAAGGGGGGTGGATGATGTATGGCTGGGTGGGTGGGTGAGTGGATGGATAAAGGGAAGACGGATAATCTGTTTTCATTCCTGCCGCTGTACTGAAATACACTAACAGAAAACAATTTAGGTGACAAAGGAGTTTATTTCCATTTACAGTTTTAGGTTATGGTCTATCACTGTGCAGGAACTTAAAAGAGCTAATTACACTCAATCAAGAGCAGAGAGAAACGAACGTATGCATGCATGCATGCTTGATTGCTTGTTCATTGCTTGCCTCAGTTTCTCTACTCTTACACAGTTCAGGATTCCCCTGCCCAGAAAAGAACACTGTCCACAGTGGCTTGGTCTTCCCACATCAATAACTTAATTAAGACATTCCCCCATAAATACATCCACAGGTCTTCCCAATGTAGACAATCCCTCATTAAGACTGCCTTTCCCAGATGATTCTAGCCTTGTCAACTTATCAATTAAAGTTAATCGTAACAGATCAATAAATAGGTGGGTGATGGATGGACAGACAGACAGATAGAAAACATAGGATGAGCAGAAGGATGGCTGGCTGGCTGGATGAATGGATGGTTGGGTGTGGACAGATGGGCAGATGAAGTGAGGTCATAGAAAAGGGCCAAGAAGTTTCCAGATATAAATATAGAGGTAAACAAGGTTGTACCTTATCTATGAGCCTGGATCCATTCATGAAAAGCTGCAAGCGTGTAAAATTCCTTCCAGGTACTGCACGCATGGAGAACATTCTTCCTGGCATTCTCCTCATACCTAATTCTGGTCACTCACTCTTTGGAGTGAACCTTGCCGACTGTCACCCGGGTTCTGTTACATTTGGCTGCAACATCAGCTACTCTTAATAAACATTCTAGTTCATTGACCTCAATCTGCTATGACTTGACATGGGCAGGCTCCTCTCCAGGTACTGAAGTGTGAGAATCAAGCTTCTGGGATATGACTAGCCCCAGCTGTTGTCTGATTGCCGCTCAACGGTTTCCCCCAAGCCCCTGCCACCAACAGTTGTCATAACAGCTCACAAGTTCAATGTTCATTATTTGCAGTTTTTAATGGAGATGCAAATACAGATTATAAAAAGCTGTCATAAAAAGAGAGCATTTTGCTTATAGAAGAAAGCAGCGCTCAGAAAGAAGGATGCGGCAGCCTGCAAAATGTCTGTTTGCAAAACTATGAGTTGGGGAAAACGACTCGGTGAATAAAGTGATTGTTGTACAAGTGTGAGGACCAGAGTTCAGGTCCCTAGACCCCCTCAAACTGGAGAATAGTAATAGCATTCCAATGGGGAGACAGGAGGACCTCCAGATGCTCCCGGGCTAGCAAGCCTAAAGATGCACCTGCAAACCACCCAAGGTGTCCTCTGGCTTCCACACTGTTGCATTCATTTCATATGTGTACATGTGCATGCACTTGTATGTGTGTGCATACTCACAAGAGCATGCACACACACACACACACACACACACACACACACACACACACACACTATTAAGTCATACTCTCTAATCTGTAAGTCCCTTTTTTTAGTGAGAGCAGGCCAGGCTCAGCGAGTCAGGATGCTAGGAACCTGAGGAGCTGCAGCCTTGGCGTGGGAATTAAATGGTCATTTTCACCTGTCACTGATTGCCTTTTCTTGGTGAGCAACAGCTCTATTCATCAGGAGAGACCTTGATGGACGCCACGTTTCCCCATCCACAATGAGGGACGCCCGGGGACGCTTGCAGAGTGTGACAGGGGCACTGGGACCGCTGGACGCTGCCTGAGCGGGTCACTGAATCTGACTATACCACTATTCCATCCAAAATGTCTAGCTCTGTTATTTTTTTTCCTTTTGCCCTCTCCCTAAAGAGTGGTGTGATTACTTTACGCCAAACCGGTCAAGGATAATTCGTACTGTCAGGCAACCCTTGTGTTTGCCCATTATCCGGCAGTTTGGGGCTCACTTCATATTCCAGAGTGGCGTGATATAATGTAACACGATTTGAAATACTGTAAAGCAATAACCAGAGTAACGCAGTTTGACATCTTGAATCTCGGAGGAGGCTTGCCTACACTGGCTACACCGAATTTCCACTTCCCTAGTACCTGAGCCTTTGATATTATATTTGACTCTTGGAAAGATTATCTATTTTTAAATGCAGTTACAAGAGTGAGGTGTTGGCAAAGAAAATTTCTCGTGCTTGATAAGAACAGGGATGACCCATAAGTCTTCACACTGGGACCTCCAGAGGGACACCCTGGGCCACATCCTGAATCCATGGCCAAACACTGCTGGCTCAACCTTCTCTCACCTGGTGAGTGATCAAGCCACAACTGCTTGTTGCACCCCTAATATGTGTAAGGCTCTAAGGAGAAAGGTCCACCCACTCCCACCTGCTTAAGCGACATCACTGAAGAGGAGATAGAAAGAATGTTCCAGCTCAATGATGAAGTGAGGTGCTGTGGAGTGCTGTCTGCTGGGTGTGACGTGGCTACTACACTCAGGAAGTCACCGCAGCTGGGGTGCCAGGGCTTTCCACAAGCAAGAGCAGCCAACATTCAGGCAGGTGTGCAAACTGGACTCAGTGGGGTTAAAAATACTAAGTATAAAGGAGAGATCCTGAGTAGGGATGGGGGATGTATCAGAAGTGCCTGAGAGGAGGAAAGGGAGAGTTGGGATGGTGCATATAACATAATCAAGATAGACAGTTTTTAAAAGAAAATCTTTATTATAAAAAAGATACACAGTTTACATGTATGTAGCTGACAAAGGATAAATCAAAGATACTCTATTTGACAAAAAGAAATGGGGGAGGGTAGACAGAAGACTCAACAGTTAAGAGTACTTATTGCTCTTATAGAGGAGCCCTGTGAGGCAGCTCATAACCACTTCTAAATCCAGCTCCAAGGATCTGCACCCACTTCTACACACACACACACACACACACACACACACACACACACACAGTGAGAGAAAGAGAGAGAGAGAGAGAGAGAATTTAAAATATAAAATAAACCTAAAAAAATAAAGAAAATGACTGAAATTTGAATTCGAATCAGAATGGCTGTTGGTCAAATTTACTTTGAATCAAAGTAAATAATTCAAAGCTTGCAGAATATTCTAGATCAAGTATCAAATTTGATACCCCCACCTGATTTGTTATTGTGTTTTGTTCTTGTTTGTTTTTTCTTTACAGCAGTCAAAAGAATGGGGTGGAGGCAGATAGAAAGTAGCTGTCTCATGCACAGCGTCACAAAGTTTGGAAAAGCTAAGAAAATCTGCAGCCTCAGCCCAAAGGTCCAGACTTAGCATAGAGTTTCCTCCAAAGGAAAAGATAAATCCTCCAAAGCAAAGAAATCCCTGCCCTCCTTCCTCCTGTTCCATCCATCTTTTCTTTCATGACAGACATTTGAAAGCAATGCTCCTGGTTGCCCGTATTTCCTGAGTTAACTCCAAGAAGATGCCAAAGATGCTGAAGACTGTCTTCCCCTCCCCGTAACACAGAATGTGTCATCCTCAGTCATAGATGCGCTGATGCCAATCTTTGTCTCCCTGGCTCTGTAGGCTAGAAGCCTGTTCTCTGTTTCTGAAAGATCTTAATTCATTTCCAGATCTGTTATAAATGTCACCTAGAGGATTTAGTAAAAATTGAGAAGTTGAGTATTTAATCCTCTCTCTCTCTCTCTCTCTCTCTCTCTCTCTCTCTCTCTCTCTCTCTCTCTCTCTCCCGTGTGTGTGTGTATGTGTGCATGTGTGCATACATGCCATACACATGTGTGTAGAGGCCATAGGGCAATCTCAGTGTTGGTTCCTGACTTCCACATGTTTGACCCCAATTCTCCTATTGTGCTGGCCCATGAGCACTGAGGAATCTCTCTCCACCTTCCAACTTGCCGTAGGTTACAGATGAACTGATCCAGCACCCAGCTTCGTGTGGGTTCTGGGAATCCAAACTCAGGTCCCTATGTTTGTGCAGCAAGCACTCAACTCACTGAGCCCTCTCCCCAGGCCCAGATAAGTATTCTCTATAAACTTTAAACCCATGACAGGACCTTTTCTGTTCCTAAGATACTAGCAGCTTCATTGTCCACACTGAACTCTAAATGCAGCTCTGTGTAGGTTGGGCATTTGCACACAACATACAGAACTGGTGGGGTCACTTATCAGTATCCAAAGGAAATCAGATTTCTCAGTCCCACTGAGGAAATCAGAATCAATGAATGTGGAAGTTTCAGATGGAAAACGGTAGAGCACCTGCATATAACCTCGATTCATGCCCTGTGCACATTTGGTAACCTCTACATCACCAGTAACATGTAATAAAATAGAAATATCTGTTGTTATCAAAATAACAAGAAAAAGTCTCCATATACTCTGTAGAGATGCGACTGAATTTTTCTGAATATTTTCAACCTTCTGTGTGTTGAATCTGAGGTGCAGAATTCACAGACATAGATGACAAACTTTCTAATGTCACTGAGAAAGAAAGGGAACCCAATTACATGGAATCTTACTTTGTCCAGCATCACCCAGTTGACAAATAGGAGAGCTACTGATAGAATGCAGGTAATACTGATGAGAAAGTCTGTTTTTACTTAAATCCTATTTGATCTGGACCTGGTGACACAGGACTGTCATCCCAGCTATTCAGAAGGCTGAGGCCAGAGAATCAAATGTTCAATGCCATCCCAGACAATTTAAATGAAAATCAGTCTCAAATTAAAAGATGAGGATATAGAGCTAGGGTTATAGCTCAATGGAAGAGCACTTACATAATAAACTCCCCCCCCCCAGTGAAGGACTGGGATACAACTCAATGAAAAAGCACTTGCCTAGAACTCCCCAGCAAGGAGCTGGAAGCATGGCTCAGTGGTAGAGCCCCTGCCTAGAATCCCCCAGTGAGGGGCTGGGGTGTGGCTCAGTGGTAGAGCCCCTGCCTAGAATCCCCCAGTGAGGGGCTGGGGTGTGGCTCAGTGGTAGAGCCCCTGCCTAGAATCCCTCAGTGAGGTGCTGGGATGTGGCTCAGTGGTAGAGCCCCTGCCTAGAATCCCCCAGTGAGGGGCTGGGGGCATGGCGAGGCTCAGTGATTAAGCATCTGCCTAGCCAGCACGAGGATTTAGATTCAATCTCCAACACAAGAGGCGAAAGAAAAAGAAAAAACCCCACTATCTGGCATGCCCTCAAAAGACAAGAATTCCCATCTGATTTATCTTTAATGCCTAATACCTAGGCTACAGTAGACAGTCAATACATGCTTTGTGATTGAAGGAGAGAGAATAGAATATCATCAGCCTTCCTAAGACTCAAGGGGGAAACCAGGAGGCTCCCTGGCAATTTGGCTGAAGTAACTATTCAGTCAACATTGAATCAAATGTGAATTGAATTGAGTTACCCCAAGTAATAGAGCGAGATTCGTCTCCCGAACTGAAGACAGAAAACTCCCTTCTATATGACTTTGCAACTTATCACTGTCAGAAGGGCTGAGCAGGGAGAGCTGGGGCTGAGCCGACTTACGCAGACGAGTCCGGAAAATAATCAATTGAATTCAAAGTGCCATACATCATGGATGTTTAGAGACGGAAGAGACCTGGGAGAGATCATCTGCTTCGCCTTCGTCATTTCACAGAAGAAAATATGCCCAGCAACGAATGAAGCTTCCCACAGTGTTTCCCAGGTTAGTGGGATGTTCGGTCTAGGTCAGCATAGGCACCTTGCCCTTAATTTGACATGATAAAGATCGAGGTACCCTAACTTACAGACTCAAAAAGCTTAAGAGAAGCCAGACATGATTATAAACACCTGTAATCATAGCAGCCAAGAATTGGAGGCAAGAGGATTTTGGAGTTGAAGGTCATTCTCAGCTGTATAGTATATTCAAGGACAACCTAGGCCACATGAGACCTATTTAAAAAAAATTAAATAAGGAATTTGGAACTCATGTTAGCTGAAAAAGGAGTGGGATTCTCACACTGGATTTCACAGAATTAATAGCTCCCTAACTAAATCATCAGTCCTATGCAACAAATTCAATTATCTTCCCTTCTAGAAAAAGAATACTTAACAGTCCACTCTTGAAACAAAGTATCTCTGTGGATGCACTTGGTAAACAGATGTTCTACTGCTGAGCCACACTTCAGCCCCTCACTGGGGGATTCTAGGCAGAGGATCTACCACTGAGCCACACCCAGCTCCTCACCAGGGGATTCTAGGCAGGGGCTTTACCACTGAGCCACACCCCAACCCTTCGCTGGGGGATTCTAGGCAGGTCCTCTACCACTGAGTCACACCCCAGCCCTCACTGAGGGTTCTAGGCAGGTGTTCTACCATTGAGCCACATCCCAGCCCCTCACTGGGGGATTCTAGGCAAGTGATCAGCCACTGTGCTACATCCCAACCCTACTTACACTTTTTATTTTATTTTCTTCAAAATAACTGATAAGGTTCCATTTGTCTGTCTCACCTAAAAGAAAACATCTATACAGACACAAAACAATTGAAAATAATGGTGTCATGTAGTCCTATACACAATTATATTTGTAGGATGTTTATTTGGTTAAATTAAGTATTTGAACTTGGAGGTAGGTGTCATTTTTCCAAACTTTTTTTTCTTTCATGAGAAAAGTTGGAATCTAGAGAAATAAGTAACAGTAAAAAAGTTAGGCTATCCATGTGTGGTAGTGTAGTCTTGTCATCTTGGATACTCCGGAGGCTGAGGCAGGAGGATCACAAATTCAAGGCCAACTTGGCAACTTTTGAGACCCTTGTGGAGACAATGCCAAACATAAAAAGAGACAAACAATGAAAGCAAAATCCTTACAATTTAACCATCAGATCCTGCCTGCTGGAGCCTGACCTGGGGTCTTAGACTGACATTTAGAGTCCAGCTCTTCATGACCCATGAAGCCTGACCACAAATGGGCCTGTCTCAAGAGAGAAAGCAGGTGCAGTGAGATTTACTACTAAACAAGATAGTGAGAAGTGTTGGCTCCCATACTGACTTCTCCACAAATGGCTTGTGTGATAAGACTAAATAACCTTCCCCTCAACTGCTATTAAACCCCCTCCCTCTTCGTGCCCCCTGTTCTCTGAGAGTGTCCCTGCTGCAGCTATACCAGAAAATATTAAATTAACTCTCCACTCCTTCTCTTTTCTGCCTTTGCATTAAATTAATTTTCAGTCCATGCATCAGGAGACTGATAATGTTGTCTATGCACAGCAACCCTGTCTAAGAGTAAAAGATGAAGGACTAGGATGTGGCTCCCTAATAAAGCACTGCCTAGAGTTGCCCAGGGAGAAACTGTGAGCATGGCTCAGTGGTACAACACTTACCCAGAACTCCTCAGTAAAGGTTTAGCAATATCTCTTAGTAGTAGAACACCTGCCTAGAATCCCCCAGTGAGGGGCTGGGGTGTGGCTCAGTGGTAGAGCCCCTGCCTAGAATCCCCCTTTGAGAGAATAGGGGTGTGGTTCAGTGATAGAACACTTGTCCAGTATTCTAGAGGACTATACGTTCAATTCCCAATGCAGGGGAGAAAGACAGAGTGAAGGCATAAGTCACAAACAATCCCACACCAGTTTGGAATTATGATTAATAGAATGGTTATTAATTAAAAGGGAAAAACTTACAGATCACCATCCCAGACAACAGCCCTCTGCGCAATCAGGAAGGGAGCCTAGTCACAGGAAGCAGAGCCAGAAGCCAGAGAGCAAGCAGAGGGCAGTGGCAGCTTTTTATTTATTTATTTATTTATTAAAGATTTCTGTCTCTTCCCCACCGCCACCTCCCCTTTCCCTCCCCCTCCCCCAATCAAGTCCCCCTCCCTCGTCAGCCCAAAGAGCAATCAGGGTTCCCTGCCCTGTGGGAAGTCCAAGGACCACCCACCTCCATCCAGGTCTAGTAAGGTGAGCATCCACGAAACCAATAGGTACAGTAGGATCAAAAACCCATTGCCATTGTTCTTGAGTTCTCAGTAGTCCTCACTGTCCACTATGTTCAGCGAGACCGGTTTTAACCCAGGCTTTTTCAGACCCAGGCCAGCTGGCCTTGGTGAGTTCCCGATAGAACATCCCCTTTGTCTCAGTGTGTGGGTGCACCCCTCGCGGTCCTGAGTTCCTTGCTTGTGCTCTCTCTCCTTCTGCTCCTGATTTGGACCTTTTTTAAAGAGAGAGAGACCACACCCCCAATGGGCTGGTATCTCAGCAGCTATTGACTGAAGGAGTGGAAGGAATTCCCGCAACAACAGAGGAAAAGAGAGAAAGACAGAAATGGAGGGGTTCACAAAGAAAGCATAGCTCACCCAAGTGTACCCGGGATTAGCAGAAGCGATTAGGAAACCAGAGTTTCTTGACCCTGACGGAACACTCTCTCCTGCTCTTTTTCTGCCAACAGCATGCTTTCTGATTACTCCGCATGGAGGACTTCACGCCCGCACTCTCTTGAGAACACATCTGAAGCATCCTCATCTTGGTAGCCGTCACTTAGCACGGGGGCCCTGTGAAAAGACGTGGTGTTCGGAAGACTTCACGATGTGCTCAATTATTCTCCTCCTTGTATCCCTGTGATGTGTGCACCTGATCATCAACAGCTATTCACTGGCCCTCTCCATTATGATGGGTATGGGAAATTCAGATCTCGTTCCTGAAATACTTCTCTGGTCCTCCCTTCTGAATGGAGATGTTGATTTACATGCATTTCCAAGGACCTACACAATAGGCAGAGAATTAAAATAACGGACAAAAGCTAATAGAAAACAGGTGTGACTCTGGAGCTTAGCGTGCGCGTTTCTCCAGCCTTCAGTCTCTGTCGGAGAAAGACTACTTACCATACAATAACAGAGACAGCAGACAAGGGAACAAATAGCAGGCAATAAGCAATACAGTCTCATTGAGGGAGCGCTGCTCCCCAGCTGGAGCCCAGCTCAACCTCTAGCTGTGTAAACCAGAAAAACAAACACAACAGAGACTTCTCTGTTAAGTTGTTTTGTGGTTTTTATTTTTTCCCCCTGTAGGGACTGGGAAGCAAAGACACCAAGAGTGTAATTTAATTTTTGTAAAATGTTTTCTAAACAACTTCATGGGCCGTATCGTCTGGGTTGATGAATCGAATGTCGGATCTGATGTTCTTCTAAGCGGGAATATTCTGCGCGCGCGCGCGCGCGCGCGCGCGCGCGCGAGAGAGAGAGAGAGAGAGAGAGAGAGAGAGAGAGAGAGAGAGAGAGAGAGAGAGAGAGAGAGAGAGAGAGAGAGAGAGAGAGAGAGAGAGAGAGAGAGAGAGAGAGAGAGAGAGAGAGAGAGAGAGAGAGAGAGAGAGAGAGCTGTCACTCAGTTGCACAGATGAGAACATAAGAAAACGTAAGGGAGGCAGACAGACCTCCAAGGCCAGCTCCTAGACCATGACAAGGAAGAGGCTAATCTACTGACCTTCAGTGCCCGGGAAATTTTGGAAGCGAAAAGCATTTTCGTGAGTGGTTATTTCCACCTTCCCAGTTATTTCAGCCAGTCAGCTTGGCTGAGTGGCCACCCATTTTTAAGTACCCCTTGCCTTTATCAGCCGAGCTCTGGGTCACGCTGCCAAATTAGGCTAGTTCCGCCCGGGTGCCTTTCTACAGATGACACTTGAAATAGCTCAGGGGAACTGATGTGGGGTGGAGGGAAGGCAGGAGGTTTTCCCCGGAGGGTTGCAGACATTTGAATCTGGCCTGCCCTTCGATGGCCTGTATGGAGAGGACTTTGCGTCCAGCTCGGTGCTATGGGCAGGTGGTGATGTCTATAGGAGGCTGGGCCTAGTGGGAGAGCTTATAGTCACTAGGAGATGGGTCCACCTAGGGAATTAGGTGGACTTCTCTCTTCTTCCCCTCCTCCTTCCTCGGCCTTCTCTTACTTGCTCTTTCTTCTCCTTTCCCTTCCTCTCTTTCTCCTCATCTCCTCCTAAGTTGCTTTTGGTCATGGTGTTTCGTCACAGCAATTAAGGCACCACCCCACATTCCTCTGCTATTGTTGGCCTCTGGCCAGAACAGAATCGAGGATATTTTCTGCTTTTGGCCAAGGACAAAAATTAGAACAGTTCACTCTGGGGGCCCCTGTCCCTAAATCTGCCTAATCAGTTTCTGTCTCCTGTTCTCATCACCATTAGCAGGAAGAAAGCTTGGTGCATAGCTTCCAAGTGTCCCTAATTCAGATCAAGCACACAAAGGTCTCAGGGTCATGGTCATACCACAGCCCACAACCTGTCCATGAATGAGGGTAAAACTCTAAGAGGCTGGACATCTCTACACTGTGCTGCGGATGCCCTATGGTCTGTGCTGATCTTGAATTCCTGCCTCCTACCAGCCATGGATCACTCCGTATTTCCCCTTCTCCCTGAGTCCAGTTCTATTCCGTCCTCTCCTTTCCATAAAAGATCCCTAATAAACACATTGTTCCCCAACTTTGTCCCAGCCTGTGCCTCTCCAGATCTACGCTGGCTGCACCGTAGGCTCTTGACTATAAACCCGTCGTTTCACTATCTAAGAATCACAGGCAAGCTTTCCTTTTAAGCCTGAAGAACAGGCCCTCAACATATCTTTGCCTGAGGCGAAGCAGGGCAGAAGATCACAAGGTTTCTATTAGACCCAAATCTCTCCAAGGTAAGCGCCGTGTGCAGGCCTCTAAGCCTCTGAGTTGCTGCAATTTATATTTAATGCGCAAACACACTGAGCCGGGGCTGCCTGTAGAAGCCGGATCAAAACATTTATCTTGAAAAAAAAAGAAAGAAAGAAAAGGAAAGAAAAAAGAGAACACTAGCT
This sequence comes from Alexandromys fortis, assembly GCF_014885135.2. NCBI lineage: Eukaryota > Metazoa > Chordata > Mammalia > Rodentia > Cricetidae > Alexandromys > Alexandromys fortis. The sequence continues at coordinate 2,040,458 of NW_026068043.1, forward strand.
CGTGATATATTGATATTCAAGAGAAGAAGGAGAGAAAGAAACACAACACAGAGAACAGCTGAGAAGACAGCTCAGTCAGTAAGGTCCTTGCTGTACATCCAAGAGGACATGGGTGCTCTCGGGAGCCGCGTAAAAAAGCTGTGGGTGGTACATGCTTACAATCCCGCAGCTAAGACTGTCCTCTGATCCCTCCACACTTGCGCCGAGCTATGTGCTCCTGCGTACACATGTAGACACACACACGAACACACACAATCTGTCGCTACCTACTATATAAAGAGATGCTCCCGGAGAGCCAGGACGGCTGTTGGCCACTGTAACATATCGTTCTGCGTGGCTGCCAGAGCACTTGTAGAGCAGCCACAGATCATGTCTGACATTGCCTCTGCTGACCTTTTCAATACTGCCCAAGCACTGTGGAACTGGTGTTTCTAGAGGAATTCAAATCAAATGTAGTCAGGCAGAAAGGAGTTGGCTGTGGGCAAAGCAGGATTGGTCGCTCTGCGGTTTGCCATGTCATTCTCATGTAAATTGTAATTCTTTATAGGCAAGGCCAGTCTTCTACTCAGGTGGGCGCCTACAAGGTGCTCTCTTCTAAATGGTGGGGAGGCCAGCGGGTCACAGCATCTGCCTGCAAAGAGCCTGGCTCTGCTCCTGATGGGACCAGCTCAGATCCTGTCCCCAGAGGAAGCTGTAGGGCCTCACTTAACATCATACAAAGGTACTGCGACATTCAAGGAGAAAGAAGACCCCAAACCCAGGCGCAGGAGCACACTCCTTTAATCTCAGCACCCCGGGGGCTGAGGCAGGAAGATCGCAAGCTCCAATCCAGCTGGCCTACATAGCAAGACTGTCTCAAAAACAAAATCTTGGGATGTAGCCCAGTGGTAGAGTGCTTGCCCAGCATCCTCAAGGCCCTGGGTTCGATGGCTAATGTGGACAAAAACAGGCTAGGAAGCCAAGCTGGGAGTGGGTGGTAGGTGCTTGTAATCCTAACACTTGGGAAACTGAAGCAGAGGCATTGCCATGAGTTTGAGGCTAACTTGTACTAAATATAGTATGTTCTAGGTCAGCCTGGGATATAGTGTAAAACCCTGTCTCAGAAAAACAAGAAGGAAAAGGAAGGAGGGAGGCAGGGAGGGAGGGAGGGAGGGAGGAAGTAAGGAAGGAAAGAAGAAAGGAAGGAAGATCACTTTTAGTTGACTTGAAATTTGAGTTTTAAGGGGTCATATTCAGCTGTACTAAGCATTGTCTCCCACTGGTTTTGATGTAGATGTTTTTTGGGTTACTCTATGGGGACCTTTAGGGTCTTACCCTTAAAGTCAGAGTCTCCCAAGTCTACACCTAAACATGGAGATCATTGGAGAAATATTTTGCCCAAAACTAACACACAGTTAACTTGTCCTAGCCTTGTCCCAGCTCTTTTTCCACCTTCAGTGCTTTACCTTCCAGACACTGAACGAACGTCAGCCCATGAAAGGAGGGGAAAAAGGTGGAACCCAAGCTCCTGAAGGCTCTGTCCCCACTCCTAGAAAGACATGAACTGTTGTCCCTACTATTGGCCTACTACCGTCTCTTGCCTTCATTATTTCTCTTATTGTTTTTGTTTTGGAAGATGGGTACTTTTACAAACAGGGTCTTATGTAACCTAGTCTAACCTCAAATTCACTGTGTAGCTGAGGATGGCCTAGAACTCCTGATCATCGTACCTCAGCCTCCCGAGTGCTGGGATTACAGACCTACAATATTTTTTTATTAATTTATTTATTTATTATAGATTTCTGCCTCCTCCCCACCACCACCTCCCATTTCCTTCCCCCTCCCCCAGTCAAGTCCCCCTCCCTCGTCAGCCCTAAGAGCAATCAGGGTTCCCTGCAATGAGGACTACTGAGAACTCAAGAACAATAGCAATGGGTTTTTGATCCTACTGCACGTACTGGCTTTGTGGGAGCCTAGGCAGTTTGGATACTCACCTTACTAGACCTGGATGGAGGTGGGTGGTCCTCGGACTTCCCACAGGGCCCAGACCTACAATATTATGAAGAGATTTTCCTTCGTTATTTCTATTCCATATTGGAAAAAAGTTAATTTTTTTTTAGTCAATCTTCCTCCACCTCCTCTTCTTCTTTTTTTGTTTTCTTTTCCCTTTACTTCTCCCCAAAAATCCATGCCTCTAACATGGGTTTTTCTTGGGATGAGCTTCCAGACCTGGGTCCAAAACTAAGTTCCTTCGGGTTCCTTTTTTCTATAATTCTCCCCAAGTAGAGCATCCACACTCCTCCTTCTCACAGATTCCTTGGCAGCAGTGCTCAGAGGGAATCTGCCTGAGAAGGCAGCGCGTGGAACAAACTCGAGCTGGAGGTGGTGACACTGTGGATTATATAACTCTTCCTTCCTGCTGGTAAGAGCACAGGCAGGAGGGCCGGGGATGCCAACTTGGCAGTGACACCGCGGGCCCGGTGCCTGCCGGGAAGGGCTCCAGAGGACCATCTGGGCAGACTCGGCAATCATGGCCTCCTCCCAGAGCCTTCTCTATTCCCAGTCACTGTTCTCCTGGTTGAAATTTCAAGGGTTCTGAAGGCAGGGCTCCCTGGGTTCACTGGAATGCTTGGTGCTAGGGCTTGGGGCAGAGGGAACTGGGGACATAGCTCAGACAGTAAAGTGCTTGGGGCGCAAGCATGAGGAACTGAGTTGGACCCCCCAGAACTCAAGGAAAAGAGTTAGGTGTGGTGGCAAGCATTTAAAAATCCCAGCACTAGGGTGTCGGAGACAGGAGAATCCATGGAGCTCACTGATCAGGCAGCAAAGCAGATCAGCAAGTCAACCTGTGAATTCCATGTATAAACACGCACACATGCACATGCACACACACACACACATACACACTCACACACAATGGGGAGCTTGCTGTCTTAGACCTACAGAATCAGAGCAGGGCAAGGCCTAGCAGTTTGAATCTGACTAATGTTTCAGAAGGAGTATGACAATGTGTAAGAACCATGGCACAAATAAAAACCCTTGTCTGTCTCTCTAGCCGTACATGTACCTGGACTGGGTCTTGTTCCACATGGAGCAATCTTAACTGGGCATGTAAGGGGAAATTAGTCACTAGCTGGAGGTGATCAGAGACACCCATAGGAGCAAACCAAAGAGAAAGCGTGTATCCCTACTAGGCACACTAGGGCAAGGTCTCATCCCAGCAGGGAGCAGCAACCCTAGGCAAAACCACAAAAGCAGCATCTCCCTATGGGACAGAATATGAGGAAGCCAGAACTACATCTGCTCACATCAGTCATAACGTAGGCAGCTACCACTGGCTTTTGCGACCTGCTCCAATCAGGACTGTCTCAGAAGCTGGTAGTAATATTGAAGTTCCACTCTCTTGGTATGATGGCTAATACTGAATGTGAACTTGACAAGATCTGACCTCTGGGCATGCCTACAAGAAGCCTTCATTAACTGAGGTGGGAAGCCCCGCCCTGAATGTGAGCATCACCATCCCACGCGCCGAGGGATGAATAAATGGAGAAGAGAGATGAGCACTGGCATTCATGGCTCTCTGCTTCCTGAGGGTGGGTACCACATGACCAACCATCTCACTCCGCAGCTGCCCTCACTCTGCTGCTGCCATGCCTTCCCCACCATGATGAGGAGTAGTCGGTGATGTGTAGCCTAAGACCGTGAGCCAGAGCCAACCCCTTCTCTCTTGAGTTGCTTCTACCAGGTGTTTTGCTGTCCCAACAATGGGGATGTGACTACACATTTAGTTTGATGGGCAGCGCCATCTTCTTCCATGGACAAAGGCTAGGGGGAAAGAGTGGGTGGATCTCCTCCCACCCTGTGGGTTTACAAACCCAAGGACTTTAATCTCCCCAGGCGAGAGATCGTACAGTTCTCTGAGGCAAATGCAATTTAGCCAAGGAAGAGAAAAGCTTGAAAGGGAAGTGAAAAAGATCCCCCTCCCCACAGACTGCACAGAAAGCTCTGAGAAAACAATGCCAATTAATGAAAAATGTGTGGGATTCATTTCTCTAAAAATACACATAGCTCTGAAAATCAAGGGAAGAAGAGGCTATGAACCCCAACGTGTTGAACAATGGCATGCTGCTTTGGGGAAAGGAGCCATTCTTGTGAGATCTCTGGATTTCTCTCCACCTAGATTCCTTGGGATTTGGGGTTGCTAGAATGAACAGGAGCCACTGCCTGGGAACTGGGAAAATGGCTCAGAGGGGAAAGCACTTGCTCGGCAAGTGAAGACCTGAGCTTGAGTCTCGGCAACTTTATAAAAAGTCAGGGGTAGCTTTAATCCCAGATCTGGGGAGACAGAGACAGGAGGATCCCTAGGCTTGCTGACAGCCAGCCTAGCCTATGTATAAAGTTCCAGGCTAGTGAAACCCGTGTCCCAGGAAAGGCAGATGGTTTCTAACAAACAGCACTTACATTTATCCTTTGGCCTACACAGTGCATGCATTCGAACGCATGCATGTGTGTGTGTGCACGAGCACACACACACACACACACACATACACACACACACATACACACTCAGGAACACCTGTACACATACACCCCACATATAAAAAATGTAAAGACTTCCAACTTTCCCCAATGGGTTTCAGTACTAATATTACCATATATTTTTCTTTATAAATCCCCAAATACCTTACTATTTTGGTTTAAACCATCACTGATCTTTGAAGAAGATTCGAAGAATAAGATAAATTCTCACCAGACATAAAAGAACAGACATGGGCGGGGGCTATTCTAAAGAAATCAAGAGAGACGGAATAACACAGTGCAAAACATGACTTGATCGAATCTTGGTTCAAAGGAAGGAAGAGGTACTAAAGCCCCCTGAGAACATCTAGAAAGCTCTTGGGTGTTCTGTGATAGCAGAATATTAGTACAGATGTTACAAGTGTGCCCACAGTAATGTTCTGTGGAGGTAGTTGTTCTTAGCATTAGAATACATGTAGTGAAATCAACCAGGATAAAAAAGGCATGATTTTTACATTTTATAAAAGGTCATTAAAAAAGCTACATAGTCACACATATAAGTAAATACAACGAAAGGATGGCAGTGTGGTGTCAGTGAGGGGTGTCCAGGGTTTTGACTTATGAGCCAGTCAGTATTTCTCTGTTTATAATTTTTAACAATGCAAATGAGGGAAATATATAACCACCTTAACTGTAAGAAGGTAACAACACAGGCTGGAGAGATGGCTCAGTGAGTAAGAGCATGGACTATTCTGTCAGGACCAGATTTGGGACCTCAGCACTAGTGTTGGGAAGCTCAAAACCGTCTGTCACTCCAGTTCTAAAGATCTGACACCCCTTTCTGACTTCTGTAAGTACCCACACACACGTGCACATACACACACACATGAACACACACACAAACATACACAGATACATACACACCATCACACACACACACACACAGGGGTGGGGGACAACAAGAAGGAGGGAGATTTGTTGTAGATGACCTGTTATAACTCATAATCCTAGCACTGGGTGATGAAAGCAATGGGAAGAAGAGATCAAGGTCACTCTGTATCTTCAGCTATGGAAATCAGTAAACACCAGGTGGTTGTGGTGATGTGGGATTCCCCTCTGTATGCTATAAATATGTTCTATTACCAATGGTTAATAAAGAAGCTGCTTTAAACCTATGGTAGCGCAGAATAAGGGAAGGCAGGAATTCCAAGCAGAAATAGAGGAGAAAAGAAGGAGGAGTCAGAGAGAAGCCATGTAGCCGCCAGAGGAGACAGATGCAGGACACTGGATGGAACCTTCTGATAGGCCACAACCACATGGCGATATACAGATTAATAGAAATGGGTTAATTTAAGATATAAGAACTAGCCAATAAGAAACATGAGCTTGTAGGCCAAGTAGTGTTGTAATGATACAGTTTCTGTGTGATTAATTCGGGTCTGGATGGCTGGGGAATGAATGAGTGGCCTCTGGCTATAGTGTGGTAGATTCCAGCCTCAAAAGAGTTTGCCGGTGAGGTTGTATTAGCATTCCTCTTGCTGCCATGAAACACCTGACAGAACCCACATACAGGGAGAATTTTACTTTGGCTGTTTCATGGGATTCAGTCCATGCAAGGGCATCTAACGCCCTCTTCTGCCCTCCGAAGTCAATGCTCTCAGGTTCACAGACCCACACACATGCGCATAATTAAAAATAAGCCTTAAAAAATAAACAAATAAATAGGTGAATAAATAAATAAGAGTCCTCTGTTAATAGACGAGGGATGTAATCTATCCTAGCAGACAGCAAGAATCCCAGGTCTCTGTTTCCACCTTCCACACGGACAATCTCTGCTACAGCCTAATAAGAAGCATGCTCCATAGGATCGTGATTTAAATGCTTGCTCTTCAGTAGGAGAGCTGTTTCAGGAATCTGTGAAGAGAGAAGTGAAGGCTGTTCCCCAGGAGTGCTTCCCTGGGGAATAGTTTATCCCTAATGGCTTCCCCTCTTGCCTTCTGCTCCCTGTCAACCCTGAGGAAAACAGCTCTCCAGGGCCACATGCTTCTACCCCTCCTCCATGCCTTCCCCTCCATGGTGGATAGAACCCTCTGAAGCCTTCCTCCTTCACGTTCTTTCTGCCTGCTGGATGCCTTGTCATTGCCCAGTGAGAGCTAACCACCATGGATGCAGAAGAATGAAAGGGAAATGCATTTGCTTGAAGAAGAACAAAATCTTGTTTGGATTAAAACGTTATGAAGATGAGAGGCAGTGTTCACACAGACACACTGAAATAGTTAAGGTCTCGTGTGGTATTAGTAGAAATCCAGGTGCGTGTTATTGTAGGGAGCCACTTCCAATAGTCACAGAACAAGAAAAAGAAGTTAATAGCAACCTTAACGTGTAATTACGCCTTAATATATAGACCCAATTCCCAGAAGTCTCCTTCGGTGCAGTGTTGGAGAACCCTGTTTAGTACATACTGAATCACTGCTCCAGGGCAATAACTCAGACACACATCTCATACACACTACTATCTGAAATCCTAAACACAACTCATGCTGGTAGATTCCGCTTATTAGAAAGGGGAAGTAGTGAAAGTGCCCTGGAATTTGTCCGAGGCCCCTCTCTCACCACCGCCAGATTGAACATTCAAGCCCTGTCCCGCTGAACTTCCCACCTCATTCTGATCCTAGCCTCCAGTCATGACGGTGTAGGAGCTGATGCAAGCTGAACACGGCTTCATTTGCCCTTGTGCAAATCTGAGGATAACTCTAAAAACACCGAAAGTATTGATTTGGGGGGGGTTAAAATAAATTTTAGGGAGTTGTCAAATTTGCAAAGATAGCGTTTTCCTATAACGAGGGTTGACTGTAATGTATGATCTTGGTCCTTTCTATTGAATTATCATGGGTAGTATCTACATGACATTCATTTACATGTGTGGGGTACAAGTATATGTGAGGAAGCCAGAGGTTGACATTGGGTGTCGTCCTCAATCACTTTCCGCTTATTTCTTGTGGCAGGATCTTTCATTGAATTTGGAGTTTGATGACCCAGCTGGATTTGATGCCCCGAGAACGCTGGCGTTCCTCCTGCCTCCACCCCATCAGTGCTGGGATGAAAGGTGCTTACTACTGCAGCCAGTGCTGAGAATCCAAACCTAGGTCCTTGTGAGAGCAAGGCAAGAAAGATCATCAAAAGTGTGCACTGTGGTGAAGGAGACAGGGTGTGGTGTTTGGGAGGACTTGCTGCTCTTGTAGGGGACCCAGGGTTTGGTTCCCAGCAGCCACAGTGGGTGGCTCACAGCTGCCAGTAGCTACAGATCCAAGGGATCCTGGTCTCTTCTGGCCTCCACCAGCACCACCATGCGCAGATCCATAAACATGCATACAGAAATAGAAATAAAAGTCTCCTGCAAGGTGTGTGTGTGTGTGTGTGTGTGTGTGTGTATTGCATGTGTGCATGTGTTGCTAGGAATGCAACAGAAAGTCTTCTGTATGGTAGTCAAGAGATCTACCACTGAGCAACATGCCCTCAGTCTCACACTGGAGCATTCTAGACAAGTGCTCTATTCAGTGAGCCACACCTCAGCCTCAGAAGCACATTGAACAGTTTTCTAAGAAGCTTCTAAGTTACAAACCAGGCTACACTCCTTTCAAGAGAGTGAGTCACCCCCGAGACTCTTCTGCTATGCTCTTTCCAACCCACCAGAGTCCACATTGTGCTGAGTGTAACTTGTTTCTACTGTCAGGAACTCTGAACAAATGCATTTAAAAGACAATTTGCTAGTGCATGAAGGCCATTTTCACACAAGTGGACACTGTACTGTGACCTCCCCCGCCTCTGCCCTGTAGATGTCTATTTAACTGTAATTACGTATCTATTCATCTTCCCATCCTTGCACCCCCTTTCCTCTCTCACAGCCCAAGAATGTTTGCCACCATTCTACTCCACTCTAGAAGATCAGCTTCTATATTCCGAATATGACTGATTGTATAATGTTGTCTTTCAGTCTAGCTAGCTCACTTCACATAAGGTTCCCTGCACCTGGCAAAGTTGGTGGAAATGAGATGATGTCATACTTTTTTTTTGCTTGAGTAGTGTACTACTATGTATTTTTACCATATTTTGTTTTGTCCTTTTTCATTTGTCTGTTTGTTCAATCGTATTTTTAATTATTAATTATTGTTTTGGGTACATACCTACATGCAATTGTAAGTGTATGGACATCCGAGAAGAACTCAGGCTTGAATGGCAAGTGCTTTCAGATAAGCCATCTCCCGGGCCCTTGTTCATTTTCTCTGCATCAGGGTCTCATGGAGCCCAGGCTAGCCTTGAATGTTTTTATGTAACTCAGGCTGTCTTTGAATCGTGGTTCTCCTGCCTCTTCCTCCCATGTGCTAGAATGACCAACTTGCCCCACATTTTCTGCATTCATAGTGGCGGTTTTGACGGTTATCAGCAGTGCTGTAACCAGCCTGTGAGACAGATGTCTCGTCAACATTTTGACTCCATTTTCTTTGGATAGATGTGTGCAGTTGGTACATATATCTGACCCATGCCTGTATAACATCCAGTGTACAGCAGCCACAGATAACCAGCCACATTCCAGGGACATGCCATCATAAATGTACATGACCTACAAAAGGATAGACTGAATACAACACTTAGCACAGGGCTGGAGAGATGGCTCAGTGGGTAAAGTGCTTACTGGACAAACATGAGGACGTGAGTTCAGATGCTCAGAATCCAGGGAAAGCCAAGTACATTGTATGTCTATTGTTAGAAAGAAAGGGAGAGACTGAGCCGCGCGGTGGTGGCGCACACCTTTAATCCTAGCACTTGGGAGGCAGAGATGGGCAGATCTCTGTGAATTCAAGGCCAGCGAGGTCTACAGGACAAGTACCAGGACAGGCTCCAAAGCTACACAAAGAAACCCTGTGTCGAAAAGAAAAAAAAAAAAAAAGGACAGAGACCAGAGAATCTCTGAGTCAGCTAGCAGGGCTTGCTCAACAGCAAACAAGAGACATTGTCTCAAACAAGGTGAACGGCCTGGACCAAAACCTGAGGTTTTCTCTGACCTGCACAGGTGTACCATGAACATATATGCACACACATGAACATACACATGTACAAAAGATTTACCACAAAATAGCAATACAGAAGTTCAGATTGTGATATTTGGTTAATAAAGTATGACCTCCAAAGCTGGAGAAATGGGCACATTAATTTACCTGTGTATACCACAGAACACCTCTTTCCATACACAGCGCTGCCGGGGGCCTCATCTATTTCTCACTGCTCTGAGCCTCCAGACACGTGCTGGGAAGCCACATGTACTTCTGGCCAGACTCACACCAGCTTTGCTATTTAAATAACACCTGCCACCTACCAAAGCCAACTGCCTGTTTCCTGTCCAGGTCCCCTACTCAGTCACCAAATGGAATGACTGTGCTCAGCTCTTGGCTCAGGAGAGGACTCGGTGTTCTGTCTCTTCCTCCCGGCCCACAGAAATCCCGTGGAGTCAATCCTCACACTGGTGCAAGGAGTAGGCGTGTCCGAAAACTCCAGCCAGTTCTTCCTCATTTCTCACTGCCCAAGAAAACACCCTGACCACCTGCACACAGTCATCTCTCCTCCACCAGACTGAGATACCCTGATCACCTGCACACAGTCATCTCTCCTCCACCAGACTGAGATGCCCTGATCACATACATGTACACGGTCATCTTTCCTCCACCAGACTAAGATACCGTGGTCACAAACATGCACACAGTCAAATCTCTTCCACCAGACTAAGATGCCCTGATCACATACATGTACACAGTCATCCTCCTCCATCAGACTTGTTCCCAGAAGGAAAAGAAAATTTCAAAAAAAAGAAATTCCCAAAAATAAAAAAACCAACTATAACCATCTGAAAAGGGATGGTTCATTCATTCATTCATTCAACAAAATTTCTGAGTAGCCACTATCCTGAGTGTAGACGGTACAATATTGGTTTTAAAACAATGCCCTGGGGCTGAGGCGATGCCTCAGTGAGTAAGAGCCCTTGATGTGCAAGCTTAAGACCTGAGTTCAAACCACGGGGACCCATATAAAAAGCATCTCTGTACTCTTGTAACTCCAGTCCTGCGAGGGATGGAGACAGAAAGAGCTGTAGCCTCGCTCCAGTTTCAGTGAGAGACCCTGTCTCAAGAGAACGAGGTGTAGAGTGACAGAGCAAAATACCCAGAGTCCTCCTCTGCCCTTGTATGTGCACATACACAACACACACGTGGAGAAAAGATGCACAGATCCAGCGTGGTGATTAATGGATGCAATGCCAGCACTCAGGAGACCGAGGAAGCAGGAGCACCATGAGTTAGGTCAAAGCTAGCCTGTCAAACTTAGAAACTGGTGCTGAGAAAGGAAAAGGAGCAGGAAAAGGAAAGAGAGAATGAACAGAAGAAGAGGGAATGGAGAAGGAAGAAAGGGCAGAGGAGAGAGATGGGGAAAGGAACTAGAAGGAAGAAGAGGAGGAAGAGGAGGGGAAGGAAGACAAGGTAGTGAAAGAGAAGAGAAGAAGATGAGGAGGAAAAGCAAAGCAAAGAAAAGAGGGAGAAAGAGGATGAGGAGGAGAGAGTAAAAGCAATGAGAACAGGGAGACGGAAGGCAAACCTAGGAGGAGGAGGGGACAGACAAGGAAAAGGAAAGAGAAGAGAAAAATGGGAGAAGATGAGGGAAAAAAGGAGGAAAAGCAGGGAGGGGACAAAGAAGGAAGGAAGGGAGAGAAGAGCGTAAGGATGGAGAAAGGGAGGGGAACTAGGGTGAAGATGCAGAAACAGCCCAGTGACTCTGCCGTGTTCCTGTCTCGAGTGGGAAACGCAGCCCAGACAGGCTTCCGGGCACCATGCCGGCCAGACACAAGCCTGGCTCTTGTCTACCTGTGGAGTTTCCACAGTCTCGAATTCCTTCAAGTCCTGCATTTTCCAGACTGCTGCTTCCAGCTTGGTGTGTCCCCCTGAGCACGACGCTGTAAAATCATAACCAAGTTGATTAATAAGGCGTCTCCCTTTCCCCTCTTTCTTTTACTGCTATTTACAAGAAAAACAGCCAATATGGGTGGCCAAAGATAGACCTGTCACAGAAATAAAGAAAAATGCAAAGTTGTCAAATCTCAAGTGGTCTATATCCAGGGGAGCGTGATTGCATCCTCTCTGACATCCCTCAACATCCCATAATGTTTCCATCAGTGAAAACAGACATGCATACAAGCTGCTTCTGGGTTTGTTTTCATTTATTTTGGTGACTGTTCCTGAATCTCAATAACACAGTTCCGCACCATATTTCTGCCTTCCCAACTGGACTGAAAAATAATTTGCTCACCAAACCAGAGAGGCTCAAGTTTGCCATTACACGACAGAAGCATCCCCATACTATTAGAAGAGATTTAATTTGATCTATTTTATTTTATTATTGCTGTTTTGGAGTTTTATGCTTGTGTGTAGGTGTGCACACAGGTATATGTGCATGCATAAATGTGCTTGTAGGAGCCAGAGGACAGCATCAGGTGTTATTTGTCAATGATGCTTTTCAGAACAGTGTGTGGCAGAGTATTGGGAAGGCAGAGATGGGATCCCTGGGACTCAATGGCCTGTCTGTCTAGACTACTTGGTGTGTTCCAGGACAAAAAGAGACCCTTTCACAGAGGAGGTGGACACCATTCCTTAGGAGGACAAATAAGGTTATCTTCTTCCTTCCACATACAGACAGGTATGCACATGCATGTGCACACACACACACACACACACACAAACACACACATAACACAGGCTCATCTCTCAAAGCTGCAAATGCATATCTCCCTGTCTCTAAAATATAAGATTCTTGTCATGAAGATAACTATTTGTTTCTGTATCGTTAAAAAAGTCACCACTAAAAGTTTGTGTTTCGGGGGCAGAGGGCATGGGTTTTGAGACTCCTTGGAACCTCGTTGAGATATTGGGTATGTAGACAGATGGATAGTCACCCACTCGATGGGTGTGAGTTTTATAAATACAAGATGGCATCTTAGGACACTGGAAAGCCTTTAAGTGTTAAACCCTAGGTAGCACCATCATTCAGCATGAAAAAGGAAGTGGGAAGAAAAACCAGTGACGATGGCAGGGAGAGTCACAAAATGCTTACACTGCAAGGTAAGAGAGCTGGCTGCACAAGGTCCTGAGCTCAGATAGATAGATAGATAGATAGATAGATAGATAGATAGATAGATAGATAGATAGATAGATGATAGATAGATGATAGATAGATAGATAGATAGATAGATAGATAGATAGATAGATAGATGATAGACAGACAGACAGAATCGAGTGTGATAACATGTTCCTGTTATCCATCCTAGCGGTGGAAAGGCAGAGACAAGAGGATCTTTGGGAATGACTGGGTAGCTGAATGGAAGGCGATGGCCTCAAGCTGTTTTGCATTGAGACCCACCCTAACTGAAACACTGGGAGCATCCGCACTTCTATCTACAGAAACCAGAATGATCTGCTCTTACACAGAATGGTCCTGGGACCCAAATACAGAAGGGTCCTGGGGATGTCTCTTCAGGTACCCGACCTGTGATCTTTTTTGCACATCTGCGTAGACTGTCTACAGGTTCTCACAGAATCTGGGCCCATTTGCAGTAGGACACAAAACAAAGAAGGCTCTACAGGGCAGTGGTCCTGGTGGGCTTGGGGGATCCCAGAGAGCCCCCAAATGTTATGTCCAGGTCACGGAATACCTGCCAAACCAACTAGGAGACCCAGTCTTGTATGTAAGAGCAAAGAGCCTTTATTCTTACACAAGTTTGCAAACTCGATCTCTCCGTGTGTCCAACATATTGGAATAATCGGAGAGCCTTGAGCTCAGTTAGAGTTGGGTTTTTATAGCAGTAAAGGTGGGGGTGAGGGATTTCTAAAGTTTAGGATCCCTGATTGGCTGACATTTGTCTAGGGGTTTCCTGGTGAAAAGTGATGAGTGTGAGCTGGCAGGTGATCCTATCTACAACCGTTGGAACATTAGGAATTTCCTTTGGGTGGTCTGTTCCTGGGTGGTTCCTGGGTGGTCTCAGTTTGTGGTCTTTCTTGGAACCAGGTACTGCTTTAGAGTAAACTACTGAGACTCAGGCCTCTATGGAACTTGACAAGGCTGGGTCCTACAGGGAGCTATGTCGTCTTTGTGAGGAGACAAGTTTTCTGTTTTTCTTTTCTCTCATTTTTTTAAAGGAGAAAGAAAACTACTTTCTTCATTTTACATACCAATCCTGGTTCCCATTCCCTACCCTCCTCCCATTCCTTCTACCGACCCCCTCATCCCACCCTCATCCACTCCTCAGAGAGTGCAAGGCACATTGCTTTGGGGAAGGTCCAAGACCCTCCCTACTATATCTAGGCTGAGCAAGGTATCCATTCAAAGAAAATGGATTCCAAAAAGCCAGTACAAGCAGTCGGGATAAAAAAGAAACAAGTTTTTATGCGACTTACTAATTGAATAATTTCGAGTGAAATGTCCTCATTAATACTTCCTTCCTTGAATACCGCTACACTAAACCCAAGATTCCACTTTAATTATAAAAATAATAGATATTTGTATATGACTTTGTAGTTTACAATGCTTGGGTTTATGCCCTTCTCTCTGATGTTCAACCCAAACCAATTTACGCAGAAACTCTAACCCAAGAATCATCTTATATTGAATCTCAGACAAAGACTCTAAAGCCCCCTCTTTTGATCCAGAGCTGAGAGCACTTGAGGTGGAAACCCTGGTAATCCTCCCTCTCTGCACCTCAGAAAAGAAAGGAACAAACACAGATGCAAATACCAAGAGCTTTGTGCTTTGAACTAAACAGCCTACAATGCCAGGCTAGCAAGAAAAGCAAACGCCCACATGAATGATTTCCCCTAAAGAGGAAAAATAAAAAATAAAATGAAACAAAACAAACAACAACAACAAAAAGAAGCAACTTCCTAATGTGCTCACTGGGGCTTAGAGAATAACCCCCTTGTTTGATGTCAGGCTTATACTACATGAATGCCAAAACCTCTACCCCGATGACACTACATTTTTGCAATGTTTTTCATTTGTGAAATGAAATAATAATACTTTTATTATATATAATAAGTTTAGCTATATGTTAAATATTATATATAATATTTAATGAAGTATTAAATAGTAAAAATAATAACCCTGAGCTTGGGATGTGGCTCAGTTGGTAGAGTGCTTGCCTAGCATGCATGAAGCTCTGGGTTCCATCCCCAGTATTTCATAAACCGGACGTGGGAGTGTATCCCTGTGGCCCCAACATTTGTTAGGTAGAAGCAGGAGGATCTAATGTTCAAGGTTGTCCTAAGGTCAGCTGAGGACACAGGATGTCCTACCTTTAAAAACAAGAGAAAAGGAGCTGGGGGAGACATCTCAGTGACAAAGTACTTGCTTACAAAAGCACGAGGCCCAGAGATTGAAGCCCTAGGACCCATCCAGATGCTGCCCAACTCGGCCACCCACCTGCAGTCTCAGGACTTGGGAATTAAAGACCACAGAGTCCTCAGAGCCTGCTGGCCAGCTGGACTGGTAGAACTGATAAACTCTGGGTGCAGTGAGAAGCCCTGCCTGAAAATGTAGGAAATGATTGCGGAAGACCTCTGCCTCTGAATTCATAAGCATAGACATCTGCACACAGTGTCCATATACATGCAGGTACAGTGTACGCACACGGGCATGCACACACACACATACATCATGAGAGAGATAAAACCTAAAGTCTCATATATGACAGGCATACTATCTACCACTGATCTATACCCTGACCAACCCTTACTATGTTTTCACAGGCCATGCCACTGAATGTGGGATGGGAAGAGCCTCATGGAGCTCACCCTACCTTCCATCCTCACGGACCAGCAACCAAGAAGGACCTTGCCCATTTAGATCATCTTCCCATGTTGTAGCAGAATGCCTGATGTTTAATTTGTTTCGTTAAGTAGCCAGTGCCTTCGCAAAGGCCTTTGCTGTGTTTTATCTGAATACATCCGTTCCTTGATAGATAGTTTAGATCTTCTCTCCTACTATGCTATCTGTTGCTGGGTTGGAAACCATCATCACCAACGCCATGTTTTTAAAACAATAGTAATCCCTTATTTCACCCTAGACTGTACCCAGCTGCTCTCTTTCCCATGTGGCATTAGCTGGAAGGCCTACTGCCAGCTCCTCACATAGGCAGGAGGATACACTTTCAGTGAGGGGCTTAAAGGATCCACTCCCCTGGGAGCTGGAGCATCTACTTACTGTAGAGGATGGACCTCTGGTAAGATACTGAATGACAAACTTGCTATGAGATCTTCCTGAACAAGTGAAATACTTATCTGGGTTCACGGTTTTAAAGCTCTCAGTCCATGGCTGGCTGGATCCTTAGCTCTTATGAAGGTGGTAAGTCCAGAACATCCTAACAGAAGGGCAGCTTGGAAGAAGGCTGCTTGCCGCAAGGAAGCCAGGAAACAAAGAGAAAAACAGAAGGGGCCAGAATAAGAAACCACCTACCAAAACACAGATTCCAAGAAAGTAATTTCTTACAGCTAGGTCCCGCCTTTAAACGTTTCCAGCACTTTCCAATTATGTGGTCAAGCTAGTGGTCCAGTTCAAGCCCTAGCTATTCAATCACCCAAAATTACTTGGATCTACCGTCTGGAGACCAAGCCTTCAATGCAAAAGCATACTATTCACAGCAAAACCATAACCGGTGGCTAAGGGGACTGCTGTCATTTATACCCCCTGCCGAATTCTCCTTAACCATCGTTCCCAGCGCTTCCAGATGATTTTCTAAAACCCATGCTAAGCTGTGACACTTCTTGCCTGGAATTTCTCTTTTACTGAAATAATAAATTATGTTCTCTATGGAGGACTATGAGAGGGCAAAGGGCAAGCACGTCCTCCAAGTACAACCTCTCACTGATCTCCGGAGTCTGAGGTTCTCTCGCTTGTTTTCCTGCTAACCCCAGCCCACTACGGTCTCTCTCTCATCACGTGTGTCCTCACCTGGCAGGAGTTAGAGACAGGGATGAGACAGTGTGTCCTTACTATCACTGTCTTTTCTCTACTACCACCAGAGCTGGGTTTTCTGCTCTGGACCATCCAGAGGCTTTGTGAAGAGATCATGTCTTTTGCAATCTATCCTTGAAAATGGCCTCTTTGAGATAACAAGCTTTTGATACTCGTGTCTGTATTCCTGTACTTGAGCTCAGGATAGATAGCCCCGTGGTAGAGCCCTTATCTGGAATCTCCACGAGAGAGCCTGGGAACATGGGTTCAGCTGTAGAGTGTATACACATGGGACTACTGAAGAACTTGAGTATGGCTCAATGGTAGGATATTTGTCTAGAATCCCCCAGTGAGGGACTGGAGTGTAGCTCAATGGTAAGACATTTCTCTAGAATCCCCGAGTTGGGGGTTGGGGTGTAGCTCAGTGGCAGAGCCCCTGCATAGAATTCCCCAGTGAGGGGCTGGGGTATGGCTCAGTGGTAGAGCACCTGCCTAGAATCACCCAGTGAGGGGCTGGGTATGGCTCAGTGATAGAGCATCTGCCTAGAATCCCCCAGTAAGGGGTGGGTATGGCTCAGTGGTAGAGCACCTGCCTAGAATCCCCTAATCAGAAGCTGGGGTATGGCTCAGTGGTAGAACCCCTGCCTAGAATCTCCCAGTGAGGGGCTGGGGTATGGCTCAGTGGTAGAGCACCTGCCTAGAATCCCCCAGTGAGGGGCTGGGGTGTGGCTCAGTGGTAGAGTACTTATTATTCACAAAACCCTGGGTTCATCCCAAGCACCATTGCATTCATTACTTACATATTGCTGTAATAAAGCCCCATGACCTAGACAACCATTAGAAGGAGGAGTTTATTTCGAACGTCTGGTTCCAGAGGGACCAGAGCCTATCACCTCCACGATGAGGAATCATAGCAACAAGCAGGCATGGAGGCTGGAGCAGTGAGCGGAGTGCTCATATCTTAAACTGAAATGGTGGGAGACTTTGAAACCTCAAAGCCATCCCTTATTAATACATTTCCTGCAGCAAGACCACACCTCCTAAATCTGCCCAAGCAGAGCCACCAACTGGGGACCAAGTATTCAAGCTGTCCAAGCCTATGGAGGCTGTTCTCACTCAAACCATTGCAACCACAAAAAGAACACTCCTGCCAACGTGTGCCTGATGCTTTATAATGACAGCAGCTAGCCCTGAATGAGAGGGCACACAGAGACCCACGAAGAACAAATGGTGTGTCCCATATCACCGTGCATGATGGAACAAGAATTTTAATTGAAGTCTCTCTGGTTCAAAGCCCTCACTCCCCACAAAATGTGACCTACATATTTTCAAATGTTATGGAAAGATAACATGAAGAGATAAATCAGGATCACACTTTCTTCAGCTCTCACAGCTGACAAAATTTTAAAGTGAATTAAAACCAGTATAAAAATAGCCAATCATGGAAAAATAATCTCCAAGGAAGAACGCGCAAGTACATATCATTCTATTTGGTAATCTAGATAAGGATCTGGAAACTACCACTTCTTATACCCATCTTCCCTTTAAAAAGAAATACAGGAGAAAGACGGTCAATAAACAATATCCAATGGTTACATTAATTTCTAGAGAAGCAGGCTGAAAGGCTGGGATGCTAGTCAGGGGGCGGAGGCAGAAAATGATTCAGACAAGAAAACCCTCCCCCTTACCATTTCAGTGCCTCACCTCTGCTTTTCCTGGCTGGGAGGAAAGCGAGAGAGGGAATAGACATGATTCTAATTGCTCAAAGCTAATTACCTCCAGCAATAACAGGGATTTAGCCCTGCAGTAAAGAAAATAAATAAGACAAGCTATCCCAAGGGAGGGAGAGGCTCAGAAGAGAAAGAGACCCAGAGATCCTGTATTGCCCTCACCTTGCTGCAGGGTGAGACACCAGAGCCCAGATCCCTGGGCTTCGTGTTCTCTGTCTTTTCAAGCTTGGGACGTCACATGAAAACAGCCACTGGGGAGATGAAGGTAAGGGAAGGAGGACACCAGGCACCAGGGTGGATGTCTGGTCAAAGTACAGGTCACAGGGCTGCCTGGAATTGCAGAAATGACCCAAATTCCCGGAATGAGCACATCAAGACCTCTAGGACAGGACACTGCAGCAAACCTGGAGAATGTGTAGTAAAAACATTCGCTCATCAAAATATTTTACCTCGAAGCTGGAGAGATGGCTCCCTGGTTGAAAGACTGACTGTTCTAGCAGGGGGTCTGAAGTCAGTTCACAGTGCCTACAGTGGGCAGCTCACAACAATCTGCAACTCCAGTTCCAGGGAATCTGGTGCCCAGTGCCCTCCTTTTGCTTCTGTGGGCATCTGTGCTCACATGTTCTCTCTCTCTTTTTTTTCTCTCTCTCTCTCATACAAGCATAAATTAATTGTTTAAACTCCATATCCCAGTTCGCTTGCTTGCTCTCTCCCTCCTATGCACGCCCTGTGTCCTTTTCTCCTCTCTCTCTTTCTCTTCCAATCTCCCCCTCACTCTCACACTCTAGAGCTGCAAAGAGGAAGATGGACTAACACCAGCATCAAGGATACCTCACGCAGATTCCATTGGCATCAATACCACTGCCCACATTAAGCACAAGCAAAAATTGTCTGATAACTTACAGTAACTTCAAAATAGATCATAGGGGCCTGGGAGAAGTTGGTAAAGTGTTTGGAGCAAAAGCATGAGGCTCTGAGTTTGATCCTCTAGGACCCATGTGAAAATTCGGGGATTGGCTGGGTACCCTGTCTAGATAAACAGGAGAGCTCCAGGTTCAGTGAAAGACCCTGCGTCAAAAATTAAAGCGAAGGAAAGGTGAGGTGGTTCAGTATAGTTAAAAGCACTGGCCATGAAGCCCAATGACCTGAATTCAATCTCCAGGACACACATGAGAGAAGGAGAAGGTCTATGGAACCTGGCCCCTCATACCTGACAAATACAAATAGGATAGATAGAAGATAGATAGATAGATAGATAGATAGATAGATAGATAGATAGATAGACAGACAGACAGGTAAAAAAAGAAAGTATAGAGCAAAGAGGATCCCCCAATGTCAACTTTTGGACTGCACACACACACACACACACACACACACACACACACACACACACACACACACAGTGAATATTTAAATTGGAGAAATTTTTAAACTAAGATAGCAATCTGAAATTTAATGATATATAATATTAAAATATACTGCTAAAGTAGAGTCTTGGGAAAGACAGAAAAATACCCCATGGCCTCATATCTGGGATCTAAACACTAAAATGTCTAAAAGTTGAACTAGAAGGGGCCAGCAATCTAAATAGCTGAGCTGGTCCAGGCACTTGCCTCCATGGTTCAGTGGTAAGAATCTATCTAAATGCCCAAGTATGGGGCTGCGGGTGTGGCTCAGTGGTAAAGTTTCTTACTAGAATTTCTCAGTGAAGGGATTGGGGTTTGGCTCAGTAGAAAGGTGCTCCCCTAAAGTCTGCAAGAGGGGATCTGGACGCGTGGGTCCGTGGTAGAGTGTTTGCTCAGCGTCAGAAAACAATAACTCAGTGGAATAAAGGCTCCGCATCAATTTCTATAAAAGAGGTTTCAGCTTACCTACTTTACAAATAAGGTATTTATCTACAGCCAGAGCTGTGAACCCCACAGAATCATTTTCAAGCAACGTCTGTGTTCAGTGAAGCAAGAAGCAAACAGGTAGAAAGGGTACCGTTCTGTCATCACCAATTAAATTATTTTAACATTCAGATATAATAGCTTGTTTTCAGACAGCTGGGTGGCTCCCTTTGATTTTTATCGACAAGAAAAAAAAATTAATTGCATAAAACCAGAACGCTTGAAAGTAATTTATCTAATCACACACAAGAGTGGCATAAAAAGGAGATATAATAGAAAGTTAATTTTTTCAATAGTCCTGTATGTATTATGTTACATGTCATGTACTTGAATCACTAAGTTTCACAAAGACACACAGGAGATTATTATTATTACGGTGCATGTTGCTATTGCTGTGCTAAAATGGAATCTTTTATTCGTGGATTTTTAAAAAGTGTGTGTGTGTGTGTGCACGCGCGCGTGCGTGCGTGTACAGTCTCAGAGGCCAGAAGAGGGTGTCATTTCCCCAGGCCTGGAGTTACAGTGGTTGTGAGCTAACATAGGCGTTGACAGACAAACTCGGGTGATCTGAAAGAACATTAGATTCTTTTAACCACTAGCCGTGTCTCCAGCCTTACGAATCAGTTTTGAAGTGTTGACAATGGACCCCTGAACAGCATGAATATCCATTTCCTTCCAGGTTTGTTTCAGAAAATGTAAGTGCTTTATAAGATAATCATTACCACTGCAAAAATTATCTCACAAAATAAGAAGGCTTGGTGTCATTGGAATTTATATTCAAATTTTCCAAACACTGTTGGTCTGGTTTGTAGCTCTCTGAAAATAAAAAGGAATACCTTGGATCTGGTTCTGACTGAATTCAGTCGATTAATATGGTTAGCTCTGATTTATGGTGAAGCTGAATTCTGGCTCCTTATTTAATGTAAAAGAACAGTGTTTGTGCACATGTGTGTGCATACATGTAGGCATGCATGTGTTTACATTTCATTCTGACTCCTTATTTAATGTAAAAGAACAGTGTTGTGCATATGTGTGTGCATACATGTAAGCATGCATGTGTTTACATTTTTCAGGAGCTAGAGAGATAGCTCAGTCAGTAAAACATTTGTAAGCATGAGGACCCATGTTCAATTCCCTAGAACCCCCTTCCCCCCCCCCTGCACACAGAAAGGCCTGCTGTAGCAGCATGCGCTCATAACCTAGGAGTTTGACAGCCACAGACAAGCAGATCCCTGGGCCCAAGCAGTCTAGCCTACATGGCATGTTCCAGACTAGTGAGAGACTGTGGAACATGACCAGATTTGGTGGGTCAACCTCCTTACCCACAACAGCAAAGCCCTTAATGCAGCTCCTCTACCCTAGATCCAGGATTAAATCCTCAAAAGCTCAGATCAAGGCAGTGGTCTTCCTTCCAGATCTACCCTTCTTATCGCAGGCTGATTGGCAGCAACAGAACAGAACGCACGCCTCCAAACAGGTGTTTTGGGGGGTGGGGGAGGCAAATCTTTTGGCAGAGTGGTTACCTAGGATTCCTGGGTTCCATCTGCAGAATTTAAAAAAAAGGGAGGGAGGAGAATCAAATAGATGTGGAAGTGGAGGACTGTAATCCTGGCTACACGAGACCCTGTCTCAAAACACTTTTAAAAAATAAAATAAAATATAAATATCTGTTGTTCTTCTTTGGTCTCCTCCACAACAAAAGTCACAAGGGATGTTCATTTACTTTCTAGAGTGTGATGCATTGAAGAATGTATTTGCCAAGGGCGGGGCTTTCAAAAAATATACAACCTTTGGGGTTGTTCTTCAGCGTAAAGGTAAGAATGAAACCTAGTGGGTACTCTGAGGTTCACTCCTAATCTCTGATGATAAAATGCGTGTAAGTACACACACACACACACACACACACACACACACACACAGAGTTCTGGGTGGTGATGGCTCACACCTTTAATCCCAGCATTTTTCCCAAAGCAGAGGAAGATGGATCTCTGTGAGTTCGAGGCTAGCTTGGTCTACAGAATGAGTTTCAGGACAGTTAGGGCTACAGAGAGAAACACTGCCTCAGAAAACAAAACAACAACAAAAAACAAATGAATAGATAAACATACATACATACACATACACACACATATTGAAGGGACCTTCATACTTAGGGGTGCTCCCTTCTGGACCCCAGATAGGTATAGACCACACCCAAACATCAATTTCCAAGCACAAACCAAAGATTCTTTATTAAACAAGGCAAAGAGACAAGGTGGCTGAATCAGAATTGAGCAGAAATGGCAGCAAATAGCTTTGAAAGTGATAATTTTAAGAGGCAGAAAAGAGAAGGTCTGTGTTATGAGCCAGGGCATGTTGGTAAGTTCTGATCAGGTATTTTGATTGGGTTAGTCAAAATAATGAATTTTGACTGCTGAACCTTGGTGTTTTGACAGTTGGGCCTTGGTGGTCAGTCTCAGGAATGAGTCAGTGGCCAAATAAAGTACTAGACCTTGGTGGCCAGCTTTAGGAATGTGATCTACCCAGTTTAGCAAGGGAGAGAAAGGTAAAGGCAAAACCTGTTGACACCATGTTTGCCAGGCTCAGGCCTGTATTTGCCATGGTTGGGACTATAGCGCCCTTCAATTATCACAATTGATGCTTGGGGTTTAGATGTGAAGTGCCCACCACAGGCTCGTGGTCCCCAGGAAGTGGTACAGTTTGTGATGACTATAGAACCAGGAGATGGAGCCTTCTCGGAAGAAGTGGCTCACTGGAGGTGGGCTTGGGGCTTTATAACCTGGCCCCACTTCCTGTTCATACTCCCCTTCCTGAGTATACCATGTGGACAGTTCCCTTCCTCTTCCTGCCGTTATGACTTCCCAGTCATGATGGAATGTATCCCCTTAAACTGTGAGCCACGACAAACCCGTCCTCCTTTAAGTTGCTTCTTGTCGTGTGTTTGGTCACAGTGATGA
Source organism: Alexandromys fortis (assembly GCF_014885135.2). NCBI lineage: Eukaryota > Metazoa > Chordata > Mammalia > Rodentia > Cricetidae > Alexandromys > Alexandromys fortis. The sequence goes on from NW_026068043.1 coordinate 2,063,573, forward strand.
GAAAAGTAATGAATCCAACTCAAAACTACCTGTTGGAATGAGGGTTTTTCTTTTCTTGCACATGCAGAAACTAAGACTTAGTAGAAGCTCTAAGGAACGTGCTCAACTGTCTTAAGTGAGGATTAATTACTCAACCTGGAACTCCCAGTTGTACCTTCCTTTGGACCTTACTGGCTGCGAGGAGGATTAAGACAGTGATTTGCAGCCTTGTATACAGTAGTTGGCATTTCCTGATTGATACTAACTCATTCATCACTAACTTGTCAGGAGTCCTTTCGTGGCTCCCACATCACCTTCTCCCCCTCCCTCCTCTATCCCTCCCTTGGAGGCTATCTATTTATTTCCCGCCTGTCATTATCACTTTGATTGGGATTGGGACTCATTTTTAACATGTAACAGAACCCCCAAAACCCCAAAGGAATATGCCAACCCCCTGCAGAGCTGGCCTTTTTAGAAAAGGGTTTCCACAATGTGGCAAGTTTCAATGACCCTCTTCTTTTAGGTCTACCTGTGGGTGGTCAGCTGAGCCACACAGCTCAATGTGATCTGCCTACGTTACAGTGCATGCTAAGGCAGACTCAGGTTCTCTGCGGCGTATCACCTAATTCATTTTACCGCTGGAAGCCATAAATCACAGAACTCTCTCTGTTTCCTCTGTTTCTTTCCAACAAAATGAGTGCTCACACAAAATGTATTTACACACCATGGTTACTCAATTAATCTTTTCATTACACTTGCCAAAGGCATCACCGGGATTTCCCAGGCAGCTCTGTGTGTTTGCATTAGAGATGATGGCGGCTCACTATGCTTCATTTAGTGATTGTGGCCCATTTGGAGGTCCTGGGCAGCCATATGTTAACTGGAGGCTTTCTGCTCGAGGACATGTAAGTTTCTGTCATGTGTTTAGGAAAGATCACAGAGGCATTAACAGCTGTGTATTAGTCACACTTAACACATGCAATCAAACATATATGCACAGTCATAAATACATATATAAGTGCACAATCACACACACATAGTCACATACACATATATGCACAATCATACACAAAACATATATATACACATACACACATGCACAATCACACAAACATATGCATGCATAATCATGGAAATAATCACATAAACATATACATGCACAATCATGCAAACATTTATACATATACAATCACACACACACAAACATGTATACATTTGCAATCACACACCCAGAAACACACATACGTATACATCTACACAAAATTCCCATGAAAGAGTCCAATTTCATTGGCAATATTACATTTTGCATCGGAGACCCAGATATTTAATCTCTGGCTCTCCTCAGCTTCATGGAAAAAAAGAAAAAAAAAGAAAGAAAGAGCCCAACCATCCTTTTTAAACACCAGAAAGATAATTCCCACCCATTCAAACACTGTATTTGTGCTGGATCCCTAAAACATGATTCTGAGAGGAAAAAGACGATTGTCTTGATTACAATTAAACCCCACTTTCTGTGTTTTCACCATGAGTCTATGACTTAATCTTTGTGAACCTCCAGATTCCAGGCCACGAAGCCATTGTAAAAACACTCACTCCCTCCCAAGCCTCAAGTCTATCTCAACTCATAAAACAGAGCAGGTGTATGACCATGGCTTAACGTTAGAGAGTTTATGAGTTGTGGAGCTTGTCAATTTTTGATTGTTTTAGAGAAAAAAGAAAGAAAAATTATGGTCACAATCTGGGGTCAGTTTATCACATTATATAGCTTTTTAAAAGAATTGTTCTTTAACCAAGGAAATAACATGTTTATATCACCAGCTGTTATACTCACAATGAGACTCTACAGCTCTAGCGTCAACGGAAAAGGAGCCAAATGAGAGGTATAGAAAATCAATTCATCTACTTCCCAACCTAACATTCAGAGGCAGACACAGAGTGCTCGAAGTTCCAGAGTCAAGTAGTAGATGCTTATGCAAAACCTCAAAAGTCAAGGGCTGCCAACATTGGCCCCTGCATATTCCAACCACCAATTTCAGCTCCAAGGCAGGCCCATTTCTTCCTGGGCACTCATGGTGTTAACCCCAATGTTTTCCACCAGTTTTTGGCAGAAAATGAGATTAACTTGAGAACAATATGTTTGTATGGCTTTGTGGCATAAACACGAACAGAAAACAACAACAAAAAAATCTTATTAGTAGTTTAAAGACATGACATCTGATTTGTCTCTTACACCGCTAATTCTGGAAGAGAGCTTTGACACACTGCTATGACAATTCAGGGATCCCATCTTGGTGACATGGATGTGACGATTCAGCCATCCCACGCAGAAACAGAAATGACGCACAGATAGAGAGTTGACACCTATTCGGACACGAAATGCAGAGCCTAGAAGAAACCCTCAATGTCACATCGTGATAAAGCATAAAGGTGACACACACCTTTAATCCCAGTAGCCACATTAGTTCACCGTAGAAACTGGGCAGTAGTGGCGCATGCCTTTAATCCCAGCAATAGGAAGGAGTACAAGAAGGGAGGAGACAGCTCTCAGACACAGTCTCATTCTGAGACTCCTGGAGGCAGGATCACCATTTCAGATTGAGGCACAGGTAAGAACCAGTGACTGGCTGTTTTGCTTTCCTGACATTCATTTGAACCCCAATATCTGTCTCTGGGTTTTTTATTAATCATGTTACAGCCCAGTGAATTTCAGACTAAGTTGAGCTACATCGTCCAACTGTGTCTCAAAGAGAGACAGAGAGAGAGAGAGAGAGAGAGAGAGAGAGAGAGAGAGAGAGAGAGAGAGAGAGAGAGGTCTAGAGAGATGGCAGGTGTGTGAAACGTACTTAGGCTGCAGTTGTTTAACTCTGTTGTAGTCCCCAGAACCCATATGCTAAAAGGAGAGGACTGGATCACTCAGGTTTTCCTTTGACGTCCACACAAGTGCCATGGCGTGTTCATGCACACAAATACACACACACACACACACACACACAAACACACACGATAAGTAAATAAGTTTAATAAAAAGTTTTAAAGTTAAGATTATTAAGTAGATGCATAATGAACAAATTATTTCTTCTGTAAGTAAAACAGTGGAGATAACCTCAGGAGCATTAGATACTCTATGTAGCCCTGGTTGTCCTAGAACTCACTCTGTAGACCAGGCTGGCCTCGAACTCATAGAGGTCCTCCTGCATCCATTTCCCAAGTGCTGTAATCAAAGGTGTGCACCACCACTGCCCAGCCATAAAATAAATTTTAATAGTGGTTGTGTTTAACAGTAAGCCCGCAAAATTCCTAGAAACTTAACGGCTGAACTTTTGGTAGATGTATTTTTAACTCTGTGTATGTGCATGCTCATAAAGGCCAGATGATGGCAGTGGATCTTCTGCAGCTGGAGTCACAGGTGGTTGTGAGCCACTCAACATGGGTGCAGGGGATAGAACTTGGGTCCTCTGGAAGAATGGCATACGTTCTTAACCACTGGGCCATCTCTCCCCTGGTGATCCGCTGATGCTTGAAAAACAGCACAAATAGTATCTAACGAATCACTGAGGGGCTGGAGAGATGGCTCAGCCGTTTAGAGCACCGACTGTTCTTCCCAAGGACTCGGGTTCAATTCCCAGCACCCACATGGCAGCTCACAACTGTCTGTAACTCCAGTTCCAGGGGATCTGACACCTTCACACCAATGCACTTTGTCTGGGTGGTTCGATTCAACAAAAGGATTCATCACAGAAATAGAAGCCCACTCTAACCAGGCACTGCCAACAAGTTTATAAAGTCTGCTTCATTGGAATCAGAGGCCAGAGGTCAACCACAGCTGTCATTCCTCGGGCATGACCTATCGACCTTAAGGTTCAGAGATGGGGTCTCTCGCTGACCTTGAGCTTGCTGAGCAGATGAGCTGGCCAGCAGGCACCTGGACCTGCCTGTCTCGGCTCTGCCTCCCCAGCACTAGGATTATAAGTGTGCACCGTACACACAGCTGTCCATGTGTGTTCCAGGGAGTAAACTTGGGTCCCCTTGGTTGCCTGCCAAGCACATCACCCTCTGAGTCGCTTCCCCAGCATTTGGTGCTCCATTTCCGAAATCCTCTACCAAAGAAAGCTCCCCATCACAACGGTTCAAATCAGCACATTGTTACTAGAAATGTCTGTCATTTGCAAGGTTGAGATCATATTTCCTTACGTTTTCTGAACTCTCCCCTGCCCCTGGGCAGGATGGGAAACCCTTGCTCTTAGCATGAATGGGAATGAAGGTTGCTTTAAGTTGCTGAGATATACAGTCCTTGGGGACTGTTGAATCAGGTCATCAATTTTGTCTGCTATAAAAGGTTATTCTCTCACTGCCTTTCAGTTTTGCCCTTTTAGCTCTGCGGAGGTCACCACTGAATTCCTACCTTTAAAAAAATTTAGCATAATGGCCTGTCTGGCACAATGATATGTCTGGAAAGTTCAGAGAAATTCGTGCTACAAGGTCCTTTAGGACCTATGTAGACAAAGAACAACTTCCCCCTTTCCCTAGTAACTAGAAACCTTTCTTCCACCATCCTCCCTCTGTCTCCACATGACCTGCTTTCCCAGTATACAAATAGTGCATTAATCAGCTATTGCTGCATAACAAATATCACCAAAGCATATTGCCTGAATGCAGCAAGCTTTTCCCTTTTATTCTCACTGCCGGTGTTAGTGGAGTTTTAATACAAAAGCCCCCAACTCAAGAAGCTCTAACAGGCTAGGCTCAGCCACCTGTGCCAATATGCCAATCAAAGAGATAAAACTGGCTGGGGAAATAATGAGTCAGTTAAGCGCTTACTTCATAAGCCTGAGGACCTGAGTCTGACCACCCTCTAGGATCCGTGTGGAAACAGAGACAAAGTGCCTTTGTGAGTAGCATGTAAGGGTAGCCATGGATCTTTGGAGTCAGGGATTTCCCTGAGGATGACAAATTGTCTTTCCCAACAGGTAAACAGAGGAGCTTCATGGAGCTGAGACAGTGGGGTACTCGACAGACATGAACCCAAAGGAGCCTAACCCTGTGTCCCAAGGGTTTGTCATGGAGTCTTTGTCTTCCTGGGAGACTTCCTTTCATGAGTATATCATACTTGATGGTATCACTTTGTTCTTTTGATGTGAAGTCTATGACTTCCTCCAAGATTCATAAAGACATCCCACAACTCTGAGTGATAAAGTGATAGAGAAAAGGCATCTGTAACATATGGGGGAAAATGGGACCATACTGAATTGTCCCAGAGGTAAAAGAGTGGACAAGCATACAAATTCTCAAGGTAAACACAAATTAGCCACCGAAGTATTTAAACCAAGGACAACATAAAAAGGTCTTCCTATCACCTTGTCTTGTGACTTCAGATGTCCTTAAACAGCAGAGGACATCACTGATGTAAGGTGTCACCCAAAACCCTAGTGAGTCTATCCTTCATCCTCTTTTGTGAGACTTTTTCTGGGAAGATGTTACTAAATGATGTACAAAAACAGACAAGGGTATTCCAAGGCAGTCTAGCTAAAGCCTGGCTTAGTCAATTTAGGTGCGTTTGTGGGGGTTAAGTATAGAGGTGTGGGCGAGAGACTACAAAAATATAGCTGACTCAAAGGCAGCTGCATTACCCAAAAGCCCACCACTGCATGGATAAGGATCACTGAAAGATGGAACCTTGATAATCCAGAGGACTTGCAGTTGGAGCCACCAATGTGTTCTCCTCCCGCTTTGAGCAGGGACCATATCAGTCTGGTAAATGTCAGGAGCTTCAGTAAGCAGCTAGATAGGTTCAAGAGTGTCCCACAGCAGCTCAGAGAGTCTTTTATTTCCTGCCATTCATCTGTTTATATCAACCTCTGAGTTTTGTAAGTTTCTGAAACTCCCTGAGACTTGTAAGTTTTATTGACTCCTCCAGGCTTAAGGTGGCCTCCCTTTGGGGAGACATGTTTCAAGTCAGAACTGTTACCTAACACCCTCTTTTGAAATGAGGCTGATGAGTTGCTCAGCCTTTCAACCTGGGTTAACCTTCTGCCTCTCAATGGCTACACAAAAATCAGGCATAAGCCTAAGGTTACTGTCTATGAAGCTATCATAATTGCTTAAAAACAAGCAACTAGATTAAAAATAAATCCCCTCCCAATCCAAGTAATAGGAAAGTAGCTGATGCTTCTTAAGGTTGTCATAGACCTTACTGGGCAACCCATTTTGTTTTATCACTTTGGGGTGTGTGTGTGTGTGTGTGCGTGTGTGTGTGTTTGGTTGTGCGTTTTCTTGGTTGGCTGATTGGTTTGTAACGGGAACTGTCTCTACACTTCGGGCTGGCCTTGAACTCTAAATCCTCTGACCTCTGATTCCCAAGTGCAGAGTTTACAAAGATGTTCAGTCACGTCTGGCTTGCAGCTCCAGACTTGTCACTGTTCTTGGCCAAGCCTCAGCCAATGCTAACTTTCCCCCTCCATATACATTTTAGTAGGATCTTATTAATGCCAACCCTCAGAATTTACACCTGCCCCCAAAAATGCTTCAGCAGGAGTCTGAAGATGAGGGCCCCACAGAAAGCCGTGCAGGAGAACATACATCAAGCCTCTTCGTCAACAATGTTCAGCCAGAAAATGGTTCCTAGGAGTAGGCTGAAGCATCATGAAGACAAAGTGACTAGCTACTAAACCAAGACAATTAATATTGCTCAGAGTCCCCTAAACTAGATTCATTGCTACAGGGTGCAAGCAGTGGACTATAATAGACTAAGGGAGTTTTTAATGGAAATGAAGTTTCCTCAGAAAAGTCTGATGGCTGTGCAAAGGTACGAAAAGCACAATCCATCCCTGGGACAAGGTGACAGAGACTAGGAAGCAGGAGGACTCCGTGAAAAGGTCTGTATATGCTTGGTGTGGGGAGGCACAAGCATCAACTGCATATGTTTGTTTGTTGTTTTTCAAAAGCCATTAATACACAGGGATTGCTGGTGCAAACCTATAGCCCCAGTACTGAATCAAGAAGTTCCCAGGTTCTAGGCTAGTCTGGGCTACATAGCAAGAGCTTGTCTCAAGTAGCAAATGAAGTTTGGGGATATAACTTACGTATATTTTGAACATTTGCCCAGCAACTCCCTAATCTGTGCATGTGTGTTTGTGTGTGTGTGTGTGTGTCTGTCTGTCTGTCTCTGTCTCTATCTCTATGTCTCTTTGTGTTTCTGTCTGTCTATCTCTGTATGTCTGTCTTTATCTCTATGCCTCTCTCCGTGTCTCTCTCTGNAGAGAGAGAGAGAGAGAGAGAGAGAGAGAGAGAGAGAGAGAGAGAGAGAGAGAGAGAGAGAGAGAGGTCTAGTGAGATGGCTTGACACATGAACGTACTTGGTGCAGACACTGTTTACCTGAGTGTAGTCCCCAGAACCCATATGCTAAAAGGAGAGGACTGGATCACTCAGGTTTTCCTTTGACGTCCACACAAGTGCCATGGCGTGTTCATGCACACAAATACACACACACACACACACACACACAAACACACACGATAAGTAAATAAGTTTAATAAAAAGTTTTAAAGTTAAGATTATTAAGTAGATGCATAATGAACAAATTATTTCTTCTGTAAGTAAAACAGTGGAGATAACCTCAGGAGCATTAGATACTCTATGTAGCCCTGGTTGTCCTAGAACTCACTCTGTAGACCAGGCTGGCCTCGAACTCATAGAGGTCCTCCTGCATCCATTTCCCAAGTGCTGTAATCAAAGGTGTGCACCACCACTGCCCAGCCATAAAATAAATTTTAATAGTGGTTGTGTTTAACAGTAAGCCCGCAAAATTCCTAGAAACTTAACGGCTGAACTTTTGGTAGATGTATTTTTAACTCTGTGTATGTGCATGCTCATAAAGGCCAGATGATGGCAGTGGATCTTCTGCAGCTGGAGTCACAGGTGGTTGTGAGCCACTCAACATGGGTGCAGGGGATAGAACTTGGGTCCTCTGGAAGAATGGCATACGTTCTTAACCACTGGGCCATCTCTCCCCTGGTGATCCGCTGATGCTTGAAAAACAGCACAAATAGTATCTAACGAATCACTGAGGGGCTGGAGAGATGGCTCAGCCGTTTAGAGCACCGACTGTTCTTCCCAAGGACTCGGGTTCAATTCCCAGCACCCACATGGCAGCTCACAACTGTCTGTAACTCCAGTTCCAGGGGATCTGACACCTTCACACCAATGCACTTTGTCTGGGTGGTTCGATTCAACAAAAGGATTCATCACAGAAATAGAAGCCCACTCTAACCAGGCACTGCCAACAAGTTTATAAAGTCTGCTTCATTGGAATCAGAGGCCAGAGGTCAACCACAGCTGTCATTCCTCGGGCATGACCTATCGACCTTAAGGTTCAGAGATGGGGTCTCTCGCTGACCTTGAGCTTGCTGAGCAGATGAGCTGGCCAGCAGGCACCTGGACCTGCCTGTCTCGGCTCTGCCTCCCCAGCACTAGGATTATAAGTGTGCACCGTACACACAGCTGTCCATGTGTGTTCCAGGGAGTAAACTTGGGTCCCCTTGGTTGCCTGCCAAGCACATCACCCTCTGAGTCGCTTCCCCAGCATTTGGTGCTCCATTTCCGAAATCCTCTACCAAAGAAAGCTCCCCATCACAACGGTTCAAATCAGCACATTGTTACTAGAAATGTCTGTCATTTGCAAGGTTGAGATCATATTTCCTTACGTTTTCTGAACTCTCCCCTGCCCCTGGGCAGGATGGGAAACCCTTGCTCTTAGCATGAATGGGAATGAAGGTTGCTTTAAGTTGCTGAGATATACAGTCCTTGGGGACTGTTGAATCAGGTCATCAATTTTGTCTGCTATAAAAGGTTATTCTCTCACTGCCTTTCAGTTTTGCCCTTTTAGCTCTGCGGAGGTCACCACTGAATTCCTACCTTTAAAAAAATTTAGCATAATGGCCTGTCTGGCACAATGATATGTCTGGAAAGTTCAGAGAAATTCGTGCTACAAGGTCCTTTAGGACCTATGTAGACAAAGAACAACTTCCCCCTTTCCCTAGTAACTAGAAACCTTTCTTCCACCATCCTCCCTCTGTCTCCACATGACCTGCTTTCCCAGTATACAAATAGTGCATTAATCAGCTATTGCTGCATAACAAATATCACCAAAGCATATTGCCTGAATGCAGCAAGCTTTTCCCTTTTATTCTCACTGCCGGTGTTAGTGGAGTTTTAATACAAAAGCCCCCAACTCAAGAAGCTCTAACAGGCTAGGCTCAGCCACCTGTGCCAATATGCCAATCAAAGAGATAAAACTGGCTGGGGAAATAATGAGTCAGTTAAGCGCTTACTTCATAAGCCTGAGGACCTGAGTCTGACCACCCTCTAGGATCCGTGTGGAAACAGAGACAAAGTGCCTTTGTGAGTAGCATGTAAGGGTAGCCATGGATCTTTGGAGTCAGGGATTTCCCTGAGGATGACAAATTGTCTTTCCCAACAGGTAAACAGAGGAGCTTCATGGAGCTGAGACAGTGGGGTACTCGACAGACATGAACCCAAAGGAGCCTAACCCTGTGTCCCAAGGGTTTGTCATGGAGTCTTTGTCTTCCTGGGAGACTTCCTTTCATGAGTATATCATACTTGATGGTATCACTTTGTTCTTTTGATGTGAAGTCTATGACTTCCTCCAAGATTCATAAAGACATCCCACAACTCTGAGTGATAAAGTGATAGAGAAAAGGCATCTGTAACATATGGGGGAAAATGGGACCATACTGAATTGTCCCAGAGGTAAAAGAGTGGACAAGCATACAAATTCTCAAGGTAAACACAAATTAGCCACCGAAGTATTTAAACCAAGGACAACATAAAAAGGTCTTCCTATCACCTTGTCTTGTGACTTCAGATGTCCTTAAACAGCAGAGGACATCACTGATGTAAGGTGTCACCCAAAACCCTAGTGAGTCTATCCTTCATCCTCTTTTGTGAGACTTTTTCTGGGAAGATGTTACTAAATGATGTACAAAAACAGACAAGGGTATTCCAAGGCAGTCTAGCTAAAGCCTGGCTTAGTCAATTTAGGTGCGTTTGTGGGGGTTAAGTATAGAGGTGTGGGCGAGAGACTACAAAAATATAGCTGACTCAAAGGCAGCTGCATTACCCAAAAGCCCACCACTGCATGGATAAGGATCACTGAAAGATGGAACCTTGATAATCCAGAGGACTTGCAGTTGGAGCCACCAATGTGTTCTCCTCCCGCTTTGAGCAGGGACCATATCAGTCTGGTAAATGTCAGGAGCTTCAGTAAGCAGCTAGATAGGTTCAAGAGTGTCCCACAGCAGCTCAGAGAGTCTTTTATTTCCTGCCATTCATCTGTTTATATCAACCTCTGAGTTTTGTAAGTTTCTGAAACTCCCTGAGACTTGTAAGTTTTATTGACTCCTCCAGGCTTAAGGTGGCCTCCCTTTGGGGAGACATGTTTCAAGTCAGAACTGTTACCTAACACCCTCTTTTGAAATGAGGCTGATGAGTTGCTCAGCCTTTCAACCTGGGTTAACCTTCTGCCTCTCAATGGCTACACAAAAATCAGGCATAAGCCTAAGGTTACTGTCTATGAAGCTATCATAATTGCTTAAAAACAAGCAACTAGATTAAAAATAAATCCCCTCCCAATCCAAGTAATAGGAAAGTAGCTGATGCTTCTTAAGGTTGTCATAGACCTTACTGGGCAACCCATTTTGTTTTATCACTTTGGGGTGTGTGTGTGTGTGTGTGCGTGTGTGTGTGTTTGGTTGTGCGTTTTCTTGGTTGGCTGATTGGTTTGTAACGGGAACTGTCTCTACACTTCGGGCTGGCCTTGAACTCTAAATCCTCTGACCTCTGATTCCCAAGTGCAGAGTTTACAAAGATGTTCAGTCACGTCTGGCTTGCAGCTCCAGACTTGTCACTGTTCTTGGCCAAGCCTCAGCCAATGCTAACTTTCCCCCTCCATATACATTTTAGTAGGATCTTATTAATGCCAACCCTCAGAATTTACACCTGCCCCCAAAAATGCTTCAGCAGGAGTCTGAAGATGAGGGCCCCACAGAAAGCCGTGCAGGAGAACATACATCAAGCCTCTTCGTCAACAATGTTCAGCCAGAAAATGGTTCCTAGGAGTAGGCTGAAGCATCATGAAGACAAAGTGACTAGCTACTAAACCAAGACAATTAATATTGCTCAGAGTCCCCTAAACTAGATTCATTGCTACAGGGTGCAAGCAGTGGACTATAATAGACTAAGGGAGTTTTTAATGGAAATGAAGTTTCCTCAGAAAAGTCTGATGGCTGTGCAAAGGTACGAAAAGCACAATCCATCCCTGGGACAAGGTGACAGAGACTAGGAAGCAGGAGGACTCCGTGAAAAGGTCTGTATATGCTTGGTGTGGGGAGGCACAAGCATCAACTGCATATGTTTGTTTGTTGTTTTTCAAAAGCCATTAATACACAGGGATTGCTGGTGCAAACCTATAGCCCCAGTACTGAATCAAGAAGTTCCCAGGTTCTAGGCTAGTCTGGGCTACATAGCAAGAGCTTGTCTCAAGTAGCAAATGAAGTTTGGGGATATAACTTACGTATATTTTGAACATTTGCCCAGCAACTCCCTAATCTGTGCATGTGTGTTTGTGTGTGTGTGTGTGTGTCTGTCTGTCTGTCTCTGTCTCTATCTCTATGTCTCTTTGTGTTTCTGTCTGTCTATCTCTGTATGTCTGTCTTTATCTCTATGCCTCTCTCCGTGTCTCTCTCTGTCTCTCTCTCTCTCTGTCTCTCTCTCTCTCTCTCTCTCTCTCTCTCTCTCTCTCTCTCTCACACACACACACACACACACACACACACACACACTGACAGAGAGACCTTGTTCTCCCCAACTGTAGCAATCCCTTCAGATGCCATCAGGCTAGGAGCTCCAGACAGTGACCTCACAGCAGCCGCCAGAGCTGACAAGGTAGACAAGACAATTCAGATTCCTAGGGCCACTACCTCCAGGAGCCTTTGGGTGCCCCTGTGCGACTCAGCATCCCCTCCTCTCCCTAGCTGTAGGTCTTTGCAAACTGTCCAAACACCAGCTGGTTTTCATCAGCTGCGCACGTCTCAAGAAGCAGAAAGCTGAGGAATTATGGACATAGTTTCAGAGTTGGGTTTTTTTTTCTTCATCAACGGAGGGTTCAATATTTAGAGCAATATTGATTCGATTTATCTAGTGTTGTAATGTTCCATTGGTTGCTAGGCAACAGAGTTCTTTCTTCCCCGCTCTCTGAGTGGCTCATGGGAGTTTGACTACCGAAGAGATTACTTTGTGTATATGAAACTAAATGGGCCGTAGGTGCCATACATAAGTGGAGAAACGCTGTTTTACTGGGCAGTCTTAAGACCAGGCTCCTATAGCATCTCGGTAATTGGGATTCAAACTCCAGAACACAGGCCATTCATATTCACATTCCCCTACAAGTTACCCACTGAGAACAATTTAACACAAAGTTGTGCCGATGCATAAAACCCTATGTTGTGTGCTTACAGTTCCAGCCTCATAAAGTTCAACCTGTACTGGGGCAAAGATAGATTCATTCCTCCGTGCTAATGGTTTAAGTGTGAAATGCTCTCGGATAGGCTCCTGGGAATCCATAGACCCTTTAGAAGGGGACCTTGCTGAGGAGTAGAGGGTCCCTGGAGGGAGGCTCTGAAGGATATACCACCTTCACTTCCAGTCTCACACTCAGCTTCCTGATCCACCAAGATGTGAATAAGCCATGCTGCACGCTGCTGCCCCCAAGGACCAAGCTGCTCCACTCACCGTGTCTTCCCACCACAATTGTCCTAGCTTCCTTCCTGTTGATGTGACAAAACTCTCGGAACAAAAACAACTTAGGGGAGTGTTATGGCTATTTTGGCCAATGTGACACAAGCTAGGGTCATTTGAAAAGAGGGAATTTCTACTGAGAAAAGAAAATGATGCCTCTATAATATTGGCCTATAGACAATTCTGTGGGACATTTTCTTGGCTAATGATTGATGGGAGGGGCATCCCACTGTAGGTGATGCTGTCCCTGATTTGGTAGTCCTGAATTGTGAAAAAAAATGTAAGCTGAGTGAGTGAGGGGAGAGCCAGCCAGTAAGCAGGGTTCCTCCATGGCTGCTTCTTCAGTTCCTGCCTCCAGGTTCCTGCCTTGACTTCCCTTAATGACTGAATGTGAGCAGGATGTTTAAGTTAAATAAATGCTTTCCTCCCCAGGTTGCTTGTGCAGAAAGTAAACTAAGACAGGGAGGACTGGGTGTATTTCACCATATAAGTTAGAGTCCATCACTATGAAGTATGGTGTGATACTTTTTCTGGAGAGAGATGAAAAAACCTTACTCATCCCAGGAACTGAGCCAACAACAGACCAAAGTAATGACACCAAAAAGTCCAATGTGATGTACAAATGAGCTAATTGGGGTTACTCATGGGAATATGGGTGAAGGGTAAGTTGCTGGAGCATAAATGGTTCAAAGATAGTTGTATCACTAAAGGCTACCCCAACATGGTGACAGCTCACAAAAGATGGAAATTTGGATCTCACTGCACAGTTCCAGGCAGCTCAACAGGTTGGACAATGTCTGTTTCAGGCATCTCAGGTGGTCTGATCCTCTTCCAAGCAGCCGGGCTGGTCTGAGCCTTTTCTAGATAGTGACTTGTCTGAGGATGTCTTTCAATAGTCCTTACTGCTTATAGATACTTGGAGAAGAGGATCCTAGTGGATCTGGTCAGTTTCAGGGACTTCCTGAATCTTTTGAGATGGTTTTTTCCCCACTGGGTTTAATGAGTCTCCCTGTTAGACAGACTGTCTCACTTCATTTTAGAACATTTTGTGTCTTAATGAGCTTCCCTCCAATATGGAAGATTTTATTTTACAAGAAATTGTGCACAACAGGAAGTCAGGGTAGGAACTCAAGTGGGAACTATCAAGGAATGCTGCTTGCTGGCTTGCTCCATGACTCTTGCTTAGCTAGCTTTCTTATACAACCCAGGAACACCTGATCAGGGAATGGTGGTACCCAAGGTGAACTGGGCCCTTCTAAATCAATTTAAATCAAGACCATTTAAATCAAGACAATCCCACATACACATACTCATAGGCAGATCTGATCAGGGCAGCCCTCAATTAAGCCAGGTAGTTCCATGCTATGTCAAGTTGACAGTGGAAGCTACCTATACTCAAGTCAACACACTAAGACTGAGGAAAATGAATCCTGCCTCCTTGTGTATTTTCCATCAGGTGTTGTGGCACAGCAAAGAGACAAGCAATCAATACCCTGTCCATGCAAGTTAACTCCAAACCACACAGTAATAACCGAAAGCAAAAACACTAGTGCTTACAGAGGCTAACTTTGGGTTGACACTTCATTCTCGTAGTAGGAGTTTTCTTCATTTCTTTTCTTATCAAACACGGGAGTTGTTCTATGAGAATGGTGATCTAAGACAGCAAAATCATCAAAGTCACTGTTTAAGTCCATTTCTTGGTTGCTATAACATCCACGATTGCCTTATCATTTTCCCCCCATTTTTGTGGGTACCTTGTACCAGTGTTCACTGTCTCTTTAAAACTCTCAAGGCAGAAGCAGCAGGCAAATGGGATACGGTCAGTTTGGGCTGTACAGTTCGGTAACTTGGCATTGATGGCGTTTGTTTTGGAACCTGTGTGGATCTTGGCTTTTTCTACATTTCAATCCTCCCATTTTTCCTATTAGCAGTGAGGGCAAGAAGGAATGTGGGAGGCTGTAGGAAGGGAAAGAGTGAAGAACCTGGAACCCAGTCTCCTAGGAGCTACTGAGCTCCCAAGTGGAACGTGTCATTTTTTGCCATGGTCACAAACATTGTTAGAAAGTCAGGAACTCAGGGCTATGTCCACAGCAAGGCAAGAGACTTCACAGTAGTTCTCAGCCTAGTCTCCTTGGGTGTGGCCATGGGATGCTCATAAACCAAAGGCCACATGCAGCTTTTGGAATTTTCTGTCTATGAGACCCTTTCCAGAAAGCAATGATTCCATTCTTCCAGGGAGAGAAGCTATCCTGAAGAGAGGAAAGAAGTGAAGGGAGGAGGGAGAAGTGAGTGAGCTCAGGCAAGTATCCAACAGCGCGCACTTACAGAGAGCAGGAACGTGAAACAGATGTTGTTCAGGAATGTAAAACATTGCCCTGGGAACCCCATCATTGGCCTCTAGAGAGAAGGGCTTCTCAGATCCAGGCAAATAACACAGTAAGTCACAGAAAGTTGCATACTCATCAAAACCAGCCCTAAGCAATGGCTCTCTTGGGTTGCCTGGTGCCGTTTCCCCATATTTTCTGTGGCTGTGCATTATTCTGCATTGTTCTGAATAGATGCTATTCTCTAACTAGAAATAAGTAGTTTCAGAAGTTCTTTTTCAAAGATTTACAACTTTTTATTTTAATTATGTGCATGTGGGGGATGGGTATTCATGTGAGAGCCGTTGCCCATGGGGGCCAGAAGAGGGTGTAAGAGCCCCTGGAGCTGACCTTACAGATGGTTCTGGGCCATACGAAGTGAGTGCTGGGGACCAAAGTTGGATCCTCTGCAAAAGCAGCACATGCTCTTAACCACTTAGCCATCTCTCCAGTCCCATATCAGTCTTAACTGGCAGAGGCAGAGGCAGAAATATCTGGAGCTTTGAGAGCAGCAGCAAGGTGTTCTATAACCCTTCCCTAATGAACCTCGTAGGTTTGTAAAAATGGAGATCTGAAATAGCAAAAGGACCAAGGCCACTGTATAAATCCATTTCAGTTGCTATAACACCACCACCAGAGGGAGAAGAGTTTATTTTAAAAAAATAAAAAATAAAAGTCTTATATAGTTCATAGTTTGGGTCACTGAAAGTCTAATAAGATCAGATGGTTCTCATCTGTCTGGTCTCTGGTGAGAGCCTTCTAGCTAAGTCATGGTATAGCAGAGAGAAGGAGGATTGGCCGAGGGTAGAAGAAACCAATCATGCAGGATGAGCTCACTTCCAAACAACTAGTGAGAATCGTGATTAATCCTCCCTAAGTATGATGTGCCCAATAATCTCGTCGTCCCCTATAATACTCTAATTGTCAAAGCCTCTATCACCATCTCAGTGTAGCCCACTGGTGACTCACCTAGCATATAGATCTGTGGGGTCTGTGATGGTTCATCTTGCCATCTTGACTGGATTTAAAATCACCTAAGAGGTATTTCTGAGTGTATGTATAAGGGGCTCTCCAGAAAGGGTTAAATAAGAGGAAGACACACCCTGAGGACCTGGACTGAATAAAAAGGAGAAGGCAAGCTAAGCACAAACATTCTCTCTCTCTCTCTCTCTCTCTCTCTCTCTCTCTCTCTCTCTCTCTCTCTCTCTCTCTCTTTCCTTCCATTTTCTCTGAGGCCGCACCTTTTCGCTCTATTTCTCTTTCCTCTCTCTCTCTCTCTCTCTCTCTCTCTCTCTCTCTCTCTCTCTCTCTCTCTCTCTCTCCCTTTCCTTCCTGACTGCAGATGCAATATGACCAGTGACTTCATGCTTCTGTCAGCATGTCTTTCTCACCCTAACGGACTGTGCTTTGAACAATAAGCAAGTCCTATTGATGGAAATTTCTGTCCTACCTGGTCCTGCAGTCATTCAGTCCCCAAGAAACACACAGAGGCTTATATTAATTATACACTGGCCTCTTAGCTCAGGCTTATTATTAACTAGCTCTTACAACTTAAATTAACCCATAATACTTGTCTATGTTTAGCCATGAGGCTTGGTACCTTTTCTCAGTGAGGCATTCTTATCTTGCCTCCTCTGTATTTGGCTGGTGACTGTGTCTCTGTCTTTCCTCTTCCCAGTATTCTCCTCATCTGGTTGTCCTTTCTATACTTCCTGCCTGGCTACTGGCCAATCAGTATTTTATTAAACCAATATGAGTGACAAATCTTTACAGTGTAAAAGAACATTATCCCACAGCACAATCCTTCCTTTCTTATGTTGTTTTTATCAGATATTTTGTCACAGTAATGAGCAAAGGCACTAATAAAAGGGAACACAGTCAAACATTACCAACCATCACACCTAACAAAGTAGTGTAGGCACTCATGGAGCAAACAATACGATCAAGGTCAATGGCCATGACTACTACTGTGTCAAGAAATGCCAACTAAGGGCAGTTGAGAAGTCTCCATGGGTAAAGGTGCTGGCTGCTGAGGCTGATGACCTGAGTTTAAGCCCTAGAACTCACGTGGTAGAAGGAGAGAACTGACCTCTGACCACCACACTTGAGCCATAGTATATGTTATGCACTCTGTCTTTCCAACCCACACACAAAATAAAAAGATACTTTAAAAAAATACTCAACAGTTATTAAGAAGGTTCTATGCTCACACCCACTGGTGTACTCTAAGACAAGAAAAAAACTTAGAAGGTTTAGGGTCCAACACTAGGTGTGGGTAGGCTAGAGGTATTTCTGTCTCCTCCAGTAGACTGTGGCATGGGAGGACGTATAATAGTCACTGGAGCATCTGGAGATGACATAGTTCTGGAGTAGACTGCACTCTGAGAAATAGAGGTAAGATTCAGATGTCCAGAAACAGGCATGGTGGCTTATTATGTGACCCAAGCATTCAGGAAGCTGAGACGGGGAGATGATACCTTCCAGGACAGCCTGAGCTGAATATCAAGACCCTGTCTCCAAAAAAAAAAAAAGAAAAGAAAAGAAAAAGAAAACAGTATAGGCTGAGGCTATGTGCTTGATGTGCAAGTGTGAAGGCCCAGAATGCACATAAAAGAGGAGCAGATGAGGTGGCTGTTTGTAATCCCAGCATGAAGGAGGTAGACAAAGTGGTCCCTGGGATGAGGTGGCTAGACTAGCTGGAACTGTAGTACTCAGAGTTGAGTGAGATGCCCCACCTCAACAAAAAGGGTGAAGAATTATCAGGAAAGACACTTGATGTCGACTCTGTTGCACTAACACACGTGTGAGCATACACAAATGTATCCACAACATATATACATTCAAAGAAAAAAATAAAAGTGCCCACTGTGGTAAGTCTTAGGCAGAGTGACAAAATCAATCAGCAAAGTCAGAAAATGGCCTTTTGATATCTGAGCTCCCGAAGTCTTGAGATGGATTCATTAAATCAATCGTTTCTACAGACTACTAAAGCCCATAGTGACAAAAATCAGAATAGTCCTTTCTCTACACAATTTTCCTCATCTATCCTGAATCTTTCTCTAGGATTTCCCAAGGCAGGTAGAGTCTGTAAACGTCTGGAGTTTGTCTTAGTTACTTTTATATTGTGAAGAGATGTCATGACCAAAGAAACTTACAAAAGACAGAGTTTGATGGGATTCACAGTACGAGAAGCTTGCAGTCCCTGATCAGCATGGTGGGGAGCTTCGCAGCAGGCAGGCACTTGAGCAATAACTGAGAACTTACATCCTGATCCACAGGCACAAGGCAGAGAGAGTGGGGTTAAAGTTAACTGGAAATGCCACGGGCTTTTGAAACTTCAAGGCCAGCCCCATTGATATACCTCTGCCAATGAAGCCACACCTCCCAATCCTTCCCAAACAGTTCTACCAACTGGGGACCAAATATTCAAATACGCAAGCCTATGAGAATCATTCTTATTTGAACTACCATAGAGCCTCAAAATGTTTTGACAGCAAAATGAGCTCTTGCAGACAGACATTGTGTTAGGTTTTGGGCTTGGCTCAAGAATGCCTTTCAAAGGCTGACTGGAAATCTGGCCAGACATATATCCTTGCTGTGATATTTCCTTTCTTTACCCAGTATATTTTCCCATGGTTGAGATTCACATGTTTATAGCTAAGTGATGGGAGGAAGGAGGGATCAGGCTGTCTCCATCCTTGCAGTGTTCAGCTTCTGAAATCCACACTCCCGGTGTTAGACAGTAAGAATCTCCAAAGACTATGGAAGAAGACTGAGACTCAGGAGAAAGCAACTGTGGAAGAGCAGGAAGAACTACTGTTCACTACAAATCCTATGACTACTTTGCATGCCCAGAAAGACATGAACATTCAAACCACAGGGCTGAGGAAATGGCTTAGCCAGCAAAGTACTTGCTGTCCAAGCATGCAGACCTGAGTGTTGATCCTTACCACCCACATTTAAAGTTCCACATGTCAGGGTGCCTCTGTAGTCCCAGCTCTGGAAGGTAGAGATGATTGGGTTGTTGGAGCTCACTGGCCAGCCAGTCTCGCTGAATCAATGAGTTCAAGATTCCGTGATAAACCCTGTCTCAAAAAATATGGTGGAGAGTAATTGAGGAAGACATCTAATATCCATTTCTGGTCTCTACATGTATATGCATACATGTGTATACACATGAATACATATACACACGTATACTATAACACATACCCTGAATTTACTAGTGTCTTTATAGTTCCATCATGCTAGAAGAGCATATCCTTCTGTTCTTGCTTTGTTTTGTAGTGTGTGTGTGTGTGTGCGCGTGTGTGTCTATGGACACTTATGTATGAGGGTGTATACACATGTATGTATACATGTGTGGAGGCCTAGCGTTGACATAAGATGTCTTCCTCTATCTCTCTCCAACTTATGTAGTGTCTCTCACTGAACCTAGAGCTCCCCATTTCCACTTCTCTAGACGGTGATCTTGCTCTGAGGAGCCCATCTCAGCCTCCCATGCTCTTGGACTGCGCGCAGGCTGCCTGCCACTCCCATTCAGCTTTTCTATTGGTTCTGGGGATCTGAACTCCAGCTCTCTTGCTTATGCAGCAAGTGCATAACCGGCTAAGCCACTTCCTCGGCCTAACGTATATTGCTTTTGTAAGTGGAATCAAATTTAAAGCAAAGAAACACTATGCTTTAAAATGAATTAGGGTAAATTAATTCCCTAATGAAAGATGCTATCATGCATGAAAAAAAAAAGCTAACAGAAAAGTATTAATGTGCTGATGTGGAGGAGTAATCCTAAGGATGTCGGTTTATAGACACTGACGCTGTGTCTATATACACAGATGGTTTTGAATGGCATCCACCCTTCCAACTGTTGGATCCCAACCAACCAGTTAGCAACTGCTTGCCTGCTTGACTGAATTCAGTGGGTTTGTTTTGAAAATAGCCCATTCTCTGCCTAGCATCACCACTCTGTCAACCCATTTGCCGGGTGCTATCTTCAGACGCCGGCATGAGATGAATGACAACCGCATGTTTAAACTGAGCTTGTGAAAGCTGGCTGCGGAAGGAAGGGAGCAGAGAGGCCGGCACTCAGGAGGTGATTGGGCAAGGGATGCTGGGTGACAATGAATGCCAATTTAAAACAGTCACTGAATTCAGTGAGACCAGCAGAGGGAAAACCAGGCAATTCCGGAAAGTTCCACTGTAAAACCTCACCAGGGAGTATAATATTTCCTAGGTGCTGATGCCCGGCAGTGAGGCTGTGAGACAGGGAGGAGAAACCGATTACCCAGCCTGCTGTCTTGGTGGAGGTCTTTGGTGAGGCAGGAATATTATTTAACGCCATAGCGTTAATATGAAAACCTGAACCTGGTACTCCTTTTTTTTCAATATGGAATATCACTTCTATTTTTTTAAGATTTGTTTTTATTTTTTAGTTATATATGTGTGGGGGATATTGGGTATATACCCAACATGAGTGTAGTGCCAGAAAAGAGCATCAGATCACCTAGAGCTACAAGGGATTGTGAGCCGTTTATTGGGAGTCCTGAAAACCAAATTCTGGTCCTCTGGAAGAGCAATAAGGACTCCTAACCACTCAGCCATATAACCACCCCAGTTGTATAGGCAGAGACTGCTTGCTCATTTTTCAGCCACCAGGACATGAATAATCACAGAGAAACTATATTAATTACAACACTATTTGGCCAATAGCTTATGCATATTTCTAGCCAACTCTTGCATCTTAAATTAACCCATTTCTATTAATCTGTGAACCACCATGAGGCTGTGGCCTACCGGTTAGGTTCTGGCTGGCGGCTGGCATCTTTCTCCTTTGGCAGCTACGTGGCGTCTCCCTGATGCTGCTTACTTTCTGTCTATATCTCTGTTTGGATTTCCTGCTTGGCTTTACTAAATCATTGGCCAAAACAGCTTTTTTAATAACTAATGGTAATAAAACATATTCATAGCACACAGAGGGGACTGCCACATCACAGCTGGGATGGAACTGCAAAGAGATTGATGCAGATATCATTCCTGGTACGTATCAAAAGTCACTCAGCTCCAGGGAAAGGCCTGGGGTGGTTTGCTTCCTAGCTAATTCATCTGAGGAGCTTTTGATAAGAACTCCAGGGTTTCTTACCCCAAAATATCACTTGTCACACAAGCCCTGCAGAGGACCCTGGGTGAGATGGATGGGTAGTGCCAAGTCTGTAATCTCCTATGGGGTGTCCCTGACAGGCGGCTCTGATGATTTAGGGTGCCATTGGGGGCCCAGACTTGATTCATCGCCAGTGATTCATCTTTCTCAACAAGTCATGGTTCCTGTTTTGTAACACCCTCCCATTCCTCTCCTCTGGAGAGAGAACTGTGACAAATGACAGGCTTGGGGAGACAATTCTAGTTTTTTCCTTCTAGAATTAGCCTCAGTAAGACAGAGGCAAACGTGCCATCCTTTCTGGAAAGGCCGCCCATGAGGACAAAACAGCACCCCCTACATCAGTTACGTCATTTCTGTCATTTCACCTAGAGACACCAGAATCGTGAACAAGACTGGATAGAAGGATCGGTGATTTGGTGTGCAACTGTGAGGACCTGAGTTCAGATCCCTGGCATGCAAAAGTCAATCTGGTCATTGTCATATACCCTTGTAACCCCAGAATTGTGGGAGGAGAGAGGATGGGGTGCTTGCTAGTTCATTCTAGCTTTAAAAGGGGGATACAAGGTTCAGGAAGATACTCTGCCTCAAAGGGATAAAATGTGCACAGTTCACAGGCACAGCACACACGTGTGCACTTATCAACACACACATACACACACACACAGAACCATGAGCAATCATATAAACAAAAGAGTGAATTTTTTCACCTAAACATTATTAATATTAAAGATAAACAAATTTTCCTTCTTTAAAGGAAATTATACATTAACTCTTAAGTATACAGATTTATTAATATACTGACTCTTACATGTCTGCCCCATAAGTTGTTACTAATATTTTGAATTTGGTTGTCCATTATCTGCTTGGGCTATTTAAAAGTCCCTGTTTTGTCTTGTTTTTGTCTTTTATGATACTTTACATGATATTTCCTGTGTTTTATTACAGAAGCAATGCCCACCCATCCATTTTAGAAACAGGAAAAGTGAGGTTAGGGGTGAGGTCATCAGTATTCTGAGATTTCCACCTGTGACTGATGGAAATCCAGCACCCCAGACTCTTGATTACAGTCTCGACATTCTCTCCACTAACACCACTCATGTGATCTTGCTTGTTCAAACCTGGGAAACACACCAAGTGATTGTAGGATACCAGCACTGAATTGGATTCTGATCATTTGAATTCCAAAATTTAAGGAACCGAAGCGCAATGCATGTTGTGCAAATTTGTTCTCTGTGCTCTGTCCATATGCAAATAAGAGATGAACGAGCAGCGTGGTCTCCAAACTACCGAAGGCTCCGTAATGTTGGTGCTGATGTTAGAAACCGAGAGGAGAGAGCATCAGCCATCGGCCCTGACATCTCCCTTTCATGTTTTCCTCTAAAATGTCCATGGTGTCATAGGAATAGGAGTGAAATCTCTGCTCACCGTAAGGCCCATAGCCCTACAGAGAGCAGGGTCATGTGCGGGATTTGCATACGACACTTCACAAAGAGCAAAGCACGTGAAAGGAGAAGAAGGAAGTGTGTGGACCCTTACCCGTCTTCTGTCCCAAGAGACTACAGCAAGACAGCAGAAACAGATGGCTCCAATTCTCTTAATGTGAGAAATTCGAATGGTACCTCATAAACATCCCTCCAGAAACCATGACTTCCAAAATCGCAGAAACTGAACCAGCCAGCGCACGTAGCACACGTGCACACACACACACACACACAGATACACATGTATGTGTGTGCATGTGAGGTCAGAAAACAACCTCTAACCTTGTTCCTTGAGAATCCCCCATCTTTTTTTATAAGGCAGGATCTCTCACTGATGTGAAATTTACCAAGTAGCCTAGACTGGCTGGACAGAGAGCTCCAGAAATCTACCTGTCTCTGCCTTCCCGGTGCTGGGATTACAAACGCCACCACACCTGGCTTTTTGATGTGGGTTCTGGGAACAAAAATCATGTCTTTATGTTTGCAAGGCAAGTCATTTACCAACTGAGCTGTCTCCTCCAACCCCTAAGCCTCTCATTTCTGAATGCAATATGCCTGAATCAATGCACCTCGGCTGACCTACATTTTGCAGATGGACAGCAAGCGGGACAAAGATGAACTGTTTCGGGTCACTGGTGAGTCAGCTGGGTGAGCTTGACTTGCTTTGGTCCTGGTGTGCTGCCTACTTACTAAAAGGCTCTGACATAACTGAAACATCACGGTAGCCCCATACACATGCATTGGACTTTCCCTATGAGAGGCACGCCTTCTAGTTTATTCTTTAGGGTAAGGACTAAAACAAACTTTTCTCTGCCTTGACTGTGTAACTGGCGTAGGTGGGTTGGGAATCATTCTTGGGAATCATAGATAGACAGAAGAATAAGTAGGTAGATAGACTGTAAGAATATAAATGATAGATAGATAATACACAGATAATATATTAGATCATTAAATAAGCAGTAGACAGATTGATAGACAAGTAGATAGATAGATAGATAGATAGATAGATAGATAGATAGATAGATAGATAGATAGATAGAGCAGATAGGTAGATAAAAGATCCATAATAGATAGATTTTATATACCATACAATTTTTCCATTTAAACTGTACAAGCCATACGCTTTAGTATATTCCCAAATGTATACCACCATTATCACACTTCTAGAATTGCATCAGTACCTCAAAAGAAACTCTGGAGGCTGGGCAGGGGTTGGGGGTTAGAGTTCAGTGGACAGAGCGCCTTCCTGGTATGCAGGAGACTCTGGGTTTGGTTCCTAGCATGAATCCCAGCACTCAGGAGATGCAGCCAGGAGGCCCAGGAGTTTGTGGCTATTCTATACTACATGCTGAGTTTGAGGCCCCTGGGATACATGAGCCCCTGTGAAAGAACTAAAGAGAGGGAAGAGGAGGAAGAATATAAGGAGAGAGAGATGCGCACAAAGCAGCTATGACCCCTCTAGTTCTAATCATCTATACCCATTCCTACAGGGTCTTATTTCCCAACATGCTTCACTCCTTCAGCAGATTTCTCAGCTATGAAAACCTCATATGAATGGCATCATACATGATGTGGACTTTTGTAATTATCTTTTTCCACTTAGTTTGGGTTTTTTAAATATTTATTTATTATGCATGCAATATTCTGTCTGTGTGTATGTCTGCAGACCAGAAGAGGGCACCAGACCTCATTACAGATGGTTGTGAGCCACCATGTGGTTGCCGGGAATTGAACTCAGGACCTTTGGAAGAGCAGGCAATGCTCTTAACCACTGAGCCATCTCTCCAGCATCTTTGTCCACTTAGTACCACCGTGATGACCATAGTCTCCAGTTGGCAAATGATATTCCAATTAGTGGCTCTTCTCAGCCAAGGCCTGGACCATATAAGTCAAAGACAAGCTATGTCTCTCCAATTCCTGGCCCATAGGATTCATGAAATAATACAATGGTTGGCTCCCACCACTACGTTTTGGAGTGGTCCATTACACAGTCATGGTAACCAGAACAGATACATAGACCTGCCACCCCAGCTCAAGCTTATTCCTTCGAGGTCTATCCATTTCTCTGAATTCTCACCAGCTGTACTGGAGCCTTGGGGTTATTTGGATAGGAGTTATTGGATCTCGTTTCTTTTTCCATAAAGTTGGGACCAGCTGCAAGCTCTCTGAAGGCAGCAACGAATGTGTCATTTTGACAATTATAGCTCAACACTGGCCACAGTGCCTAGAGCATATGAGTTGGGCTGTCCCAGTTATCTATTGTGTCATTGAGGCTACCCCGGAACTTGGTGCCTTAACCCAGGGGGTAGAAAATTACCGTCTATGGGAAGACCTGGACTGGCAGCTCTTTGTGTAAATAAAATGTTAGGAGCTCTCAACAGGACCCAGGGCCTCTGGTTGCCTTTGGGTGGGCATGAATATTTGCAGTCAATACCTGACATCCTTCATGGGAAGCTTGAGATATTTACTATCTGGTCTTCAGACAAAAAAAAAAGTGCCAATCCTTGACTAAACACAATACACTCAGGAGACTGTATTCAATGTGAGAGCTTGGCTGGTACAAGAAAATACTGAGATGGTCTCTGTGATGGCTAGTTTTAACTGTAACGTTGACACAACCTAGAATCACCCAGGAAGAGAGTCTTGATGAAGGATTATCTACCTTGAAGGGGCCCACATGCACATCTGGGGGGGAGGGATTATCTTAATTGATGTGGAAAGACCAGTCCACTGTGGGCAGCACCATTCCCTAGGCAGGAAGTCCTGAACTATATGAGTTGCTAAATCAAATTGAGCACAAGCAAGCAAGCGGGCAAGTAAGCATACATTCCTTCCTTCTGTCCTCTTGGCTGCAGGTGTGTCGTGACCAACTGTTTTCAGTTCCTGCCTCCTTAATTTTCCAGCTTGGATGGACTGCAACCTGGGTTTGTGAACAGAAATCAACCCTCTCTCCCCTCAGTTGCTTTGGGTTGGGATATTTTATCACGGCAAAGAAACTAGAACAGTGTCACTGCCGGGATTCTGTTGGTCAGTTTACACACCATGAATGATAGCGGAGAGGAATTATCTAAAAGGAAGAGTGGTTTATTTTGGTCCATAGTGTCTGGAGTTACAGTCTGTGTTTGTCAATCTGCACTTATTTCTGGGACAGTGGTGAGGATGAACATCGTGCGGGAAGGGTGTTTGTAGAGCGGAGAGCTGCTCACCTTATGGTAGCTAGGTACCCCAAAGAAGCTGGGGGTGGCTAGAGACAAGATACCCTCTGTGGTCGTTTGAATGCTTGGAGGGTCGTATGAGCCCCCATAGGCTCATAAATTTGAATGCTTGGTCACCAGGGAGTGGCACTCTTTGAAAGGATTGGGACATGTGACCTTGTTGGAGGAAGCGCGTCACTAGGGGTGGGCTTTGAAGTTTCAAGAGCCCATGCCAAGTACAGAGTTTCTCTCTCAGCCAAGAGATCAGAATGTAGCTCTCAACTACTTCTCCATCACGTGTCTCCCTGTGTGCCTCCAAGTTGATAACAGACTAAACCTCTGAAATTGAAAGCAAGACCTCACATAAATGCTTTATTTTTATATGAGCTTCCTTGGTCATGGTGTCTTTTTGCAGCAGTAGAACACGACTAAGACACCCTTCAAAGGCAAAACCTCCAGTTGTTCCTTCCAGGAGCCTACAAGTTCTACCACCTCCCAATAGTTCATCCCAGAGTTGACCCTACAAATAGATCCAAGCGCTGGCTATCAGAGCCGTCATGATCTGTCTGTGGGACTATCCTCACTGACAAACTCCGAAGTATGCTTTAAAAGTATCTTAGGCTGGGGCTGCTGAGATGGCCCAGAAGGTAAAGGGGCTTGCTGCTAAGTCTGACAGTCCGTATTCTGTACCCAGGGCCCATGTGATGGAAGGACAGAACCAACTCTAGCAAGTTGTCCTCCTACCTCCACAAGCACTTGTGACACACACACACACACACACACACACACACACAGAGCACACACAGATAGACACAAAATAAATAAATGCAAAAAAAGAAGAATTAAGTATGACTCAAACTGGTACTTAAATAATATTTTATTTTGTGCTTTAATGGGAAAAGAAGATACCTAACCAAGAATCTGAGCAGAGATCCTTCCACTATGGCCTTTGCCCCTTGCCCTCCTGTCAGAGATATGCAAGGCTGGGTACACACAGCCCTGGGCAGCCTTTCTCCTCTTCACCAGTAGCAACTGCAGCTGCTGAATTACCAGCCATCCAACCTTTCATTCACACCACTCTTGGAGGGCAAGGATCCCACACATCTAACTTTACCAGGAGCCCTGTGCTCCTTCCTGCACCGCAGAGGGAGAGGGGTGGCAGGTTTCTGACTTCACAAAAGCACCTTTTCAAGCCCAACAAAGAAATGCTTCACACTCAATGAAAACGAGGGCCCGGAAGAAACAAGAAGCTTAGTCTCAATTTTCTATTTCCTTCCCTCCCCACCTGCTACCAAAGAAGGCAAGGTAGAGCCTGCTGACACCCCAGCTCTGGCAGGAGAGCCAGGAGGAACCACGCTGTGACAAGTACCCATATTCTCTGACCTCTGTGGTTGTAAAGTGGTCCTTACAGCCTCTTGGATCCCATACAGTTTGTATTAAGTTAATGAATCTTCCATAACCACCCCCCTCCACCCCTGTCTTCTGTTTATTACGTCACCACTTATCCCAAAGAACACATTTTGGGGCAGTAGAGGGACAAGGATAGGGTAATGAAAATAACCGTTAAACCACTTTAGTCCCTGGCAAATACTCTACTGCGGAGTCACACTCCCAGCCCCTCACTGGAGAATTCTAATCAGAGGCTCTACCACTGAGCCACGCGCCCCACCCTATGCTGGAGGAGTCTAGATAGGTGCTCTACCACTAAGATAGAGCCCCAATCCTTCCTCCATACATGGCTTTTTGATTGCTCACCACTGCCACTCACTCCAGCTCCAGCGCATCTCTTGCCCCCTCGAGGCATCTCTGGAATGTCATCTATGTAACACATACACAGATAAGAATAAGTCTTTTAGAAAGAACCTTGAGGTGCTGGAGAGATGGATCACTTGTTAAAAGCACACCCTGTTCTTTCAAAAGACCCAAGATGGTTCCCAGTACCTACATTAGGCAACTCAACAATCTGTAACTCCAGCCCCAGGTGATCTGATGTCTTTGATCTCTATGGGTACCTGGTCTCATGTGCACTCAACCTCCACCTTATATAAACATAATTTAAAATAATAGAAATAAATCTTTTTAAAAAAAACTTGACAAACGATGACACAGTGTAATGCCATATGAGTCATTGTAGAAGACACTGGAGTATACACCAGGAAATTTATTATGGAAGTCCATTATGGAAGCTGGCTAACATGTTTACCTGCTCAATGAATGTGTATTGATGAATAAATTCATGATAAGCTAGTACAAAGATGTCTAATTACTTATACTTGATTTTTGTCTCTGAGACCTGTTAGCTGAATGTACAGGTATGTAATTTCTCTAAGCCTCTATATCCTAAGCTTTAAGGTTGTATTAATTTACATATTTAATTTATAAGCATTTAACATGATGTGGAAGGTAATAAATAAACGTGGTTTTGAAGATTTATTTAAATGATGTTTTGTGTCTGTGTATTATGTATATGTGTGTGGGTATGTGCATGTGAGTGCAGGTACTCTCAGAGGCCAGAAGAGGGCAGCAGAACCCCTAGACCTGGAGTTAACAAGTGTATGCGATGCATCTGACAGGGGCATGGGAAATTGAACGTTGATCCTCTGTGAAAGCTGTACATAGTCTTCATTTCAGAGCCAGTTTCCCAATCCTTGAGGTTGTCATATTATATTACATATTAATAGATTACACAGAAGCACTTAGCATGATATGGGGGATAAGTGACCAATAATCATTGCTTATTTTATTACAATTTTCCATAATTCCTGGGCAAAGGCTTTTCATAAATTCTTCTTATAAGACTTTATCCTTGAAGGAAGAAGAAAAATTGACTAAAAAGAAGAAATTCTAAAGCATTTAAGACTTCTCTGAAAGTAACACAACTGGCAAAAGATTGTATCCAAATTTATTGAAAGAGGACTACCAAGGACATTGAGGAAAACTGGTATTGAGGAGCACAATAATATTACCAGAATAGTGATTGGGTACCATCAGAAGACCAAAAACTTTTAGGGATTTATAAAATAAAGGGGAGTCAGTGAGTGTAGGTATACATTGTTGTGGTATCAGATGATGAAAACCATTTTGAAGGCGCTAGATTCCTAAGTGAAGCTTATCAGGTGGAGCTGGCAACGTGGCTAACTGGTGAAAACATTTGCTGTCCATCCTCATGGCGTGAGTCCTGCCTCTGGATCCCACATGATGGAAGGACAGAACCAACTCCTGAAAGTTGTCCTCTGACCTCCACGTGAAGCATGAGCGCATGTTTACCCACACACTTTACACACACTAAATACATAAATGAAATGAAATATAAATGAGAAATTTAATATATATATATATATATTACTTAACCTGTTGTCTATCATACTAGGAAACTGTCTTCAATAATGCTTTGAATGAGAAGCGCCTCCCCCCCATAGGCTCACAGTATTTAAATACTTGGTCCCCAGCAGGTGAGGGTATTTGGGAAGGTTAGGGAACCTTCAGGAAGCAAGGTCTTGCTGGGGGAAGTGAGTCACTGGAGGTGAGCTTTGAGGTTTTAGAGATAGACACCACTCCTTTTCTTTATCTCTGCTTCGTGTGTGTGTATGTGTGTGTGTGTGTGTGTGTGTAAAATGATTAGAATGATTAGCCAGCTCCTGCTCCTGCCACCATGCCTTCCCCACCATAATGCTATATCTCTGGAACTCTAACCCAAAATAAATTCTCTACTTCTGCAAGTTGCTTTTGACCATGGTATTTTATCATTGTGAAAATACTGACCTATCATTGTGAAAATTAGATGTGCTTGGTCTTCATATTTAAAATTGACTTTAAAAAAGTGTACAAGATTGCACAGAGAACATGTTGCCACTTTTATAAAAATAAAGTCAGATATTAAAATTTTTTAAATAGTTTATTCTGTGTGTGTGTGTGTTCATAAGAATGTGTGCCACTGCTTATGGGAGTCACTTCTCTGCTTCTACATTTGTTGCAGGGATTGAACTCACTGAGTTTTGCAGCAAGTGCCTTTACCCGCTGAGCCATTTGTCATCTCATACACTCACAATTAAACAAACAATACATTTGTGAGTTATGCAGACAGATGCATGGGAAAAACATCAGAAGCTTTAAAACGCATCCTGTTAAAAGTATTAAAGCCTGGCTGGAAATCAGTAATCACGTATAAAAAAAAAATTAAGTTGTCAACAAAGAATAGCACTGCTAAGTAATAAAGCTATCCCGGGGAAGCAGCTAAAAGAAACAGAGATCACACCTAGGACTGAGGAAACAGACAAAAGCACTTAGAATTACTAAAGAGGAATTTAAGGATGGTACTTCAGCCTCTGAGGGTCTGATGCCCGTGACGCTGAAGGGGCATGACACTACCAAGCCCTGGGAAGGCTGAAAACTGGATTTAGACACTAGGAAGACTGAACTGTCACACTGAGGGAAAATAGTGTTGCTGGCAAGACCAGAAAGTTATAGGGAGCCCACATAAGGCTCAAGGAAGAACACAGGAAATCCATAGGAAGTCACAGGAGGTCACAGGAAACACACAGGAGGTCTGTTGGAAATAGGCAGGATATCCACAGGAAGGACAAAGGAGATCCACAGCAAGTCCTAGGAGGTTCCCACGAAGCACAGAGAAAGTCTACAGGAAATACAGGAGGACCGTAGGAAGCACACGTGAGATCCACAGCAAGTACAATGCAGTCTATAGGAAGCACACAAGAAGTCTACAGGAAGTACACAGGAGGAGCACAGGAAGCACACAAGAGGTCCACAGGAAGTCACAGAAGGTCTACAAGTTGTACACAGGAGGTATACTACAGGACCACAGGAAGTACACATGCAGTCTAAATGAAGCACATAGTCGCTCACAGGAAGTCTACAGGAAATACACAGAAGGACCACAAGAAGTGTTCAGAAGGTCCATAGGAAGTACACAGGAAGGAGAAATTCTCCATTTCCTCTTCTCTCTTGTATCCTTTCTAGCCCACCTGTGGCCAACTATTACAAGGTCAGTGGTCAAATACGGTTTGCATCATCCCTGTTCTGGGACCACAAAGCACCTGAATAGATTCAGTGATAATGCAAAGTCAGTACCCCAGGGGTAAGGGGTCTTCCTGAGATAGTGTTGACGAGGAGGCCTTGAGACTCCAGGAACACACACATTTGTGAACTCCGGGAGACACAGTGACCAATCGCTGCCAACATAACCTATGGGCCATTATTCAGATGCAAGGTGGAACCGGAAGTCAGCGATGACTAGAGGTAACACCTCGCAGCTCCGAACGGCATATATTTCCATTCCTGTGAAGCAGGGGGAGTCTTTTATGCTTAGTTTTTGTCAAGCTGTGAAATGAGGTTTTAGCCGTAGGTGTCTTATTGATGCCAGCCGTGCTCGGGAGGATCTGACTCTCAAGTGTCTTCAGGATTATCCTCCCGCGGTGTCCCTACAAGCACGAACACACAGCACGATTGGAAAACAACTCTTTTCCTTCCAAGTTTCTTGAGAAGTTTTGTTTCTTTTCTGGTAATATATGTTTGGGTTTTTTTTTTTTTTTTTTTTTCAGCTTCATTCATTACATTGTCTCAGAAAGCCCCACTCAGTACCAGGGGCAGTTACTCACCAAAAGCATGTGGGAATTAACAAAGCTTCCAGGCAGCCAGCCTGCCGTTTTGTCACTATGGACCAGGGAAATACACAGAGAACTTGTATAGATATAAAGCTACCCCCCCCAAAATCTAAGTCAACATTACTTTATTATTTTTATTTATGTGTCTGTGTGCATGTGTGTGTGTGTGTGTGTGTGTGTGTGTGTGTACACATCTTCAGAGGCCAGAATTTATCAGTTCCACTGGAACAGGAGTTAGAAATCATATGTCACCCAGTGTGGGTCCTGGGAGCCAAACTTGGATCCTCTATAAGAGCAATAAACCGGCTTAACCAATAAACCATCTCTGTAGCACCTCACATGGATTTTAAAGCACTTGCTGGGGCTAAAAGTCATTTAGTCAATGACGTGTTTGCCTCGCAAGTATGAGGCTGTGAGCTCAGCTCCCAGGACCCATGTGAAAACCTGGGTATAATCCCAGAGCTGGAGAGATAGAGACAGGAAGATCACTGGGGCTTCCTGGCCTGCCAGGCTAGCCAAATAGGTGAGTTCCAGGTTTAATAAGAGATCTTGTCTCAAAAACAGGGTGGAGAGTGATATAGGATAACACTCTGACCACCACACGTATGTGCACATACATGCACACAAGCAAAACACAGGGGTGATGTCATGTCTTTGCCATTTCAAATCTGGGGAAGTGGAGACAAGCAGATGCCTGGGCCTCACTGGCCAGCCAGCCTAGCCTAGTCGGTGAGATCCAGGACAACGAGAAGCCGTGTGTCAAATGAATAAAGAATAGGATCTTTGAGAGATGATACCTGAGGATAATACCCATGGCTGTCCTCTAGCCTACATGCGCGCGCGCACACACACACACACACACACACATACACACACACACACACACACACACACACACACACACGCCAAGCACTGTGAGATGCTCCTTAGGTTGCAACCACACCACCAGGTGGACATCTTACCCTGAGGTGGAGCTCCAGTGCCTACTTCATTACACATTCAAGTCCCCCCACTACAGGTTTTCCAGGACTCAACTTTCTAAATCCTCCATTCTGGCCCCTGTGGAGTCAAGTTAGCCATCCCTATCTTGTAGAGTTGTTACTAAAAGTAAGCACAATAACAAGGAAAGAGCTCTGGCAGAATGCCTGGAACATACATGGGCCGCAAGTATCAGAGTTTATTTATCCTCTCTAAAAGTTTATGAGCTGGTTATAAAGATCAGACGTATCCTTTCTGGGAGCTGAAGAGGAATTTTTAAATCATCCTATGGAAACAGTAGAAAGGAGCAAACCCTGTAAACACTGGATTTTCTCCCAGTTACAAAGCTATAGGAGACTCTATCCTTTTCTTAGAGGAAGTCACTCCTTGTTTGCCTTGGTATATTGAATTAACGTGAGCCTTGCACCAAGCTACTACCACAGCCCATATGATCAGCAAATCGCTACTAAGAGAATAATAATGGGGAGGATAGTGTACACAGCATGGATGCGCTGGATAGGGGATGATTCCCACCGCTGGAGAGGAGGTGGAACAGCAAAGCTTTCATCACACTGCTCAGAACCACACACGACTTAGAACCGCGTTGTTTATGGAATATTCCAGTCAATATTTTCAGATCAAAGTTGAAGAGGGTTCACTGAAACTACAAAAGATAAAATGGTTGATATATATTTAAGAATATATACACACATACTTTTATAAATATATACAGTGCTTATTTTGCGTATATATTTAAATATATCGAAGTATAATATACGTATATAAGCATGTAATAATATATAAATTTATATAAGCATTACTGTAAAGGTTTTCATAGCAAAACAACGTATTTTAGCAAAGAGCTTTCTATTATAAAATCGCTTTCTCTCTCGGTGTGTCTGTCTGTCTGTCTCTGTCTCTCTGTCTCACTCTCTCATTCTGTGTGTATATATATATCTATCTCTCTCTCTATGTATAAATATATATCAATCTCTCTCTCTCTATCTCTCTCTCTCTCAATCTCTCTCTCTCTCTATATATCTCTCTCTCTCTCTCTCTCTCTCTCTGTGTGTGTGTGTGTGTGTGTATCTTACTTATGAAGTCCAGACTAGAGCCTTAGGTACCCTGAAGCTGGAGTTAGAGATAGTTATGAGTTGCCCAACATGAGCACCAAGACCAAACTTGGACACCCTGTGTAAGGCAGTAAATTGTCCTAACTGCTGAGCCATCACTTCAGCCCCAACGTTCTCCATTTTTCAAAAATGAAAAGATGACATCTGTAAAAATAGATCAAGCTTATCAGACAGAATAATAGAGGACCCGGGAGGAATAGGAAAGGTAAATAACCTTGAAATCATAATTTAGGAAATTATAGGGGGGAAAACTCAACAAACGAGTGAAAGAAAATCTCAGGGTTTTATTCAGAAAAGTCCCGAGAAGAAAAACTTTAAAGCATGTAACCAGGATATCAAAATAAAAGATAATGAATTGAAAGAGAGGGAGGCAAGGAAGTGGGATTTGGAGTTAGTGGCTCAGCCACTGTGTGGCTTCTTCACGCTGCCCTCTTGGCCAACTTACTCCATCTCCTCCTTCATGTCAGCGGTGACATGGAATTGATCTGCTTCCTACTGTAGCCTCTGGGATTGGATGAGATTGCCCTTTGCTGTTCTCAAACTTGCTAGTGCTTCTGGGGGAACGGAGGGAGGGACTGGAGGGAACTCTGGGGACTGATGATTCTCTGCACTTGTTCTGACCTCTCCACTAGCAACTCGCTCCCGTCACGTGTGCTGTCTGCAATTAGGATCTTTGTATGACCTCTGCAGAGACAGACTACAGCTGAGAATTTGTTTGAAAACTACTAACCACGGCCAGCAAGAAGGCTTCATGGGCAAAGGCACAAGCTTATCATCCTGAGCATGAACCCTGGAGCCCACATGGTGGAAGGAGAGTCCCAGTTACCTCAGTTAACCTCTGATCTCCACAGGCATGTTACACATGCATGCACACAGTATGCACACCCATGTAATTTAAAACATTTATTTAAATAAGTGGGGATTAGCAAGAAGTGAGTCCAAGAAGGTGCCTCCAATCCATCCTAAAATCATGGTTCAAAGCAGAGCCGCAGGTTCAAAAGCACCGGGAAAACGCAAATAATTTGATTTAGTTAAATAGGCTTAATTACAAAACAGTATTGGGCTGATGGGGAAAGTTTGATTCCAATTATATTTGAATAGAAGTAGAAAAGCTCAAAGCATTTAACAGAAATAATATTTGTGATAGAAGAAAGCAAAGAACTCCATTAGGTGGGAAAGATGGGTTGGAGGAGAGGGATATATACACCAATTATAACATTAAGCATAATAGGCTGCATTCGGCTGCTAGTTTTAAATATCATCTACTTAGCGGTCCTGAAGCAGCCATTCTCAACTCTTAATTAAAATGCTTCTTTTAAAACACAGAATGAAATAAATTCACAACTCCATGAGAAAGTAGGACAAATAGCCTATGGTAGAGGCAGAGACAGCTACCGCTCTGCAGCTAATGGGACGAGGATTGCTCAGCAGGAAGGGCTACAAATGAAGCTCAGAGATGGAGAGCTTTGGAGTCAGTGAGGACCTGGGGTGTGCCTCAGTGGTAGAGCACCTGCCTAAAATCCCCCAGTGAGGGGCTGGGGTGTGGCTCAGTGGTAGAGCACCTGCCTAGAATCCTCCAATGAGGGGCTGGGGTGTGGCTCAGTGGTAGAGCTCTTGCCCAGAATCCCCAGTGAGGGGCTGGGGTGTGGCTCAGTGGTAGAGCCCCTGCCTAGAATCTTCCAGAGAGGGGCTCAGTGATAGAATACTTGCTTATAAGCCTCTAGTGAGGGGCATGAATGTGGCTCAATTCTTGCCTAGCATGGTCTCTACTATTGTGTTTGAACTGTCTGCCGTGGAAAATATACTCTTGAAAAGCAACTTCTACCATATTTGGCCCAGTAGAAAACCATAAGAAGAAAAGGAATAGAAATAGAAAGAGACAAGAGAAGGGGTAGGGAGGGAGAGGGGAGGAACTAGTAAATAAAATCAAAAGCATTTTCTGGAGAGTAAAAAATGTCACTGAGCAAAGGACATAACTTTCTCCCTGTGCCAAGGCTGAACACAATGCCTGTTTGATACCAAATGATGTCTCTTTTGGTTTAAATCCAGATTATGCCCTATGGTCTCCTGTTCTATCTGTTTGGTCTGTAGCTTGTGGAGCTATTGTGAAGCCTGTGATGGCTCTAAAGGGTGGCTAGAAGAGGAAAGCTTCCATGCATCCCTAGTCTTTCCTTCCTAGTTTGCTGCCTAGTGGGTAAGCCTTGCTGCACACTGCCACCATGGGCAGGCCCGTTCTTTTCACCTTCCATGCCATGATGGACTAGAATCTCTCCAAACCCACGAATCAAAAGAGAGTCTTCTTCTCTTGGCTTGTTTCTGTCTAATATTTGGTTACAGCAATGCAAAGGTCGCTGATAGAAGGCTACAAAATTTGCAAAGAGAAAACACAGGAGGGCCAATATTTTCCTTTGTAAGTATTACAACATGTCGTCCTTCTGCGAAAACCAGTCCTCTGTTAGCAAACAGTACATCTTAATTATTAGCCTGACAACCTATAATCAAATCATTATTATAATGATTCACCTTATGAATAACAAACTCGTCATATTTCTGATAAGTTGAATGTAGATGGAGAAATAAGATCAGCTATTTAACAAAATAAAGCCAATTAGAGTACACAGAGAATAGCTCTCGCTTGGATTTTATTAGAGCTCTGCCTGAAGAGCAAAATCGGGCTGGAGAGATGGTCACCGGGCACGAGAGCTTGGCGTGCAGTCACGAGGACCTGAGTTTGAATCTCTAGAACCCAAGAAAAGCCAGGCTCGAGCAGATAATTCCAGAAAGATGGAAGGCAGAGACAGAAGGATCTCAGGAAGCTCCCAGGCCACTGAGCCTGGCATACACAGTAGGAAAAAAAGCCAAGAGATACAACCTCAGACAAGGTGGAAGGTGAGGACCAATACCTAAGGCTGTCCTCTGACCTCTACACAGTCACCGTGGCACCCTACATTCATATTTATACCCATGAATGGATGTGCAGGCACATACACACATATGTTGTATATACTCATAAAGATAAATTAATTTTAAAAGAGTTGAATTGGTAATTTTTCTCCTAATTCAGAGAAACATTTAGGACTGTATAAATACATTAGAGTCAACACCTCCTGTTAGTGTCTGTGTGTATTTGTAATGTCCTAAACGATGATGTCTCTCTACCATATTGGCTAAAGGAAGGTCTGATTGTGCTTCCATCTGCTCAAGAATTTTAATCCCCATTTTATCAGTTAGAGCCACAGAGTCACCAGGGAGGATACTCAGGGATCTGTCTGTGTCCAGGCTAAAGAGTCAGGGCTCACTATAGCTTCCCAGGACACAGAGGAGAGCATTCTCATCTCTGTCACTTTGTGTCACTCTTGGTACAGTTATATTCAGCTCTGAGACACCTGAGCCATGAAACCCTTAGTCAACGGGCATGCAATGGACTCCCATCACCCTTGGCCAAGATCTGCAAATTCATGCAAAGACTTTGAGAGAGGAAGGTTCGGAAGAAACCTGGAAGACTGATTACCTGTTGTTGGTCTCTCTCCTGACCTGGGCAGCTAGTAAATAAGCCCAAATTGAGATCCTTGTTTGAGCCAGAAGCTTGAAGATTGGTGAACATCCCTGTATCAAAGTTACGTTTCAACAGCAGTGGAGTTAGGCTGTGGAGAGATGCGTCAGGGGTTATGAGTGTGCACTCTTTCAAGGGACCACTTTGATTCAAGCCCACACATTAGGCAGCTCACAACCACCTCTAGCTCCAGCTCTGGAAATGATGCCCTCTCCTGGCATCCATGAACAACTGGACATACATGTACACATACAGAAAAGACAGACAATTAAAAACAAACTTTTAAGGGGAGGTTTCTGCGTTTCCTTTGTTGTCATTGTTCACTTGGGTTTTGTTAGTTAGTTTGGTTGGTTGGTTGGTTGGTTTGGGGTTCTGGTACTAAAAATTAAACCATGAACTTCCCATATGCCAGGCATGTGCTTTGGATGTGAGTTGTGTCCTCATCTCTTCAGTGAGGACTTTTAGGCAGATATCTACGACTAAACCCCTCCCCCAGCCCTGGCCAAAGGATCCTAGGCAGGTACTCTGCAATCAGCCATGCCCCAGCTGCAAACACGAAGCACTGAGTTGCACCCCCAGCCCTCCTAGGCAGGGTCTAAATTGCCTAGACTGTCACTCTGTCACCCGGGTAAGCCTTGAAATCGCAACCCTGCCCCCTCAGTTTCCCAAATAGCTGGTACGGCAACTATGCCACCAGGTTGGGCACAAGGATCTTTTTAAGGGGTAGGTAACTTTCTAATCTCACACTTGCCTGTGAGTCTCTCATTGTCCCTTGACTCTCTGAATCCTTTCTCTCTCCCTTACCAGGGCGAGTCGCCCTGCTTGTTAGAATTGTAGCACAGCAAATGTTAGTAAATGATGTGCCTAGTGGTGGTGATTAAGTCAAATCAAACACATTTGTCACTGAAGAGATGGCCTCCAGCTGTTTATCTAGGAGATATAATTGAATACTAATAGGGTAAACACTTCAAGTTGCTAGTTGCTTTTTCACTGAAGGTGTGGGCTAAGATCTATCGAGGGGGGAATCTCTTCGTGTTTAAAATATGAACTGAGGGGTTAGAGAGATAGCTCGGTGGTTGAGCGCATGCACTACTCTAGTAGAGGACCTGAGGTTAATTCCTAGCACCCACGGTGAGCAGCACACAACTGTCTGTAACTCCAGCTCCAGGGGATCCCACACCATTTACTGATGTCTGTGGGCACTTTCATTCACATGAATGCACATGGGCACTCATGTGCAGAGAGAGAAAGAGAGAGAGAGAGAGAGAGAGAGAGAGAGAGAGAGTCTATAAAGTAAACCTTTAAAAATAATTAAATAAAAGTGGAATTTATTAAACCCACCATAATCCTCTCAAAGAAATAACAAAGGTATCAAAATCAACTCATCACCGTCATCAAACCAAAGCATAACAAACACAAATAATATCCTTATCGGCATGATGTCTTTTGTAATTTATTTTATCTCCAAACTTAATGTATTTGCTGTTTATAAAGGAATTTATCCCCCCCACATCCTATTACATTTTCCCCAATTCATACTTTCCAGGAACATACATCATGACTCTTACACTCTTACAACTGAACCAATACTCAAGAGGAATAGCTGTCATCAACATATGGGTATAAGTAAAAATTAGGAACAAAAAAATGTTGTTAATTTGTTTATTTACTTAGAGATGGGGTCTCTTGGAGTCCAGTCTGGTCTTGAAATCACCATGTAGCCAAGGCTGGCCTTAAACTTCTGATCTTCCGGCCTTCACCTCCCAGGGCTGGGACTGCAAGGCATGCACCACACCCAATTCATGATGTGCAGGGAGTGGAACCCAGGACTCTGTGCAGGCTAGGTAAGTACCCTACTAACTGAGCCACATCCTCGGCCCTGAAACAGTTTGTTAAATGATATCACTATGATGTAGAAGATGATGATACCACATACGGAAGTAAAATAGTTCAATAAAATTGTTTCATTAAACAGCAATGCCTGATGATATTCTACAGTGGCTGGGAAGTAGCCTAAGTCCCCTCCAGTTTGAACCACAGGCTCAAGCCTCACACAGACCCATCAAGACATCCAGAAGCCAGATGAGGTGAGTCATACCTGTGGTCTCAGAACTCAGGAAGTAGACGTGGGAAAATTGAGAGTTCAAAGACAGCCTGGGTGCCATGGTAAGACTCTGGCTCAGGAACTCAAGTGCTGGGAATACAGTTCAACAGTAGAGCACATGCCTTCTGTGTGTTGAGCCACAGTCCCTGCCTACCTCCAACCACTGAGAAAGGCATCCTTAAAGAAGCCAGCACTGCCGGGCCGGGTGGCGCACACCTTTAATCCCAGCACTCAGGATGTAGAGGCAGGCAGATCTCTGTGAGTTCGAGGCCAGCCTAGCCTACATAGAACTACTTCTAGGGCAGGCTCCAAAGCTACAGAGAAACCCTGTCTCAAAAAAAAAAAAAAAGCCAGCACCAAGAATCAAGAATGGAGAAAGATAGAAGAAAGAGTGTTGCAAAATTATTTTCCCCACCAGAGACTTTGTTCACTGAGCAAAAATTCGGGACTCAGGATGTGGCTCAGTGGGTAGAGTGTTTGCCTAGCATGAATCAAGCCCTGGGTTCCATACCCAGCATATGTCAACCAGGTGTGATGGTGCACACCTCTGACTCCAGCACTCAGTTATCCTCAGCTGGTGAGTTCAAGGCCAGCATGGGCTAAGTGCACGCCTTTCACCAAAAAAAAGAAAGGAAGGAAGGAAGGAAGGAAGGAAGGAAGGAAGGAAGGAAGGAAGGAAGATTGAATTTTCATTAAAATAAGAAACAGAGAAATTTCATTCATAGATTCATCTATCAAGTTATTCTTACCTTTCTCCTCCCTTTTTTTCCCAGTCAAAATTATTTTGTTATTTGAGATCACACACAGGCATAACATGTTTTGTTCAAGCCCACCCCCATGTCTGCCCCTCTAATTCCTCCTCTACCCCATCACCATTTCCTGTGTTCCTTTTGAAAGTCCACTGGATCCACTTACGGTTACCAATATGTGGATGAGGGCAGGACCTTCTGCAGGAGCATGGACGACGTGACGACTCTTCTAGCCAACCTGACTACGTCTGGAATTA
Source organism: Alexandromys fortis (assembly GCF_014885135.2). Taxonomy (NCBI): domain Eukaryota; kingdom Metazoa; phylum Chordata; class Mammalia; order Rodentia; family Cricetidae; genus Alexandromys; species Alexandromys fortis. The sequence goes on from NW_026068043.1 coordinate 2,103,953, forward strand.
ACTAAAATCCAAGAGGCTGGGTACACCTGTGAGAGAGATTTTTAGTTTTGTTTTCTGCATTTTTTTTAAAAGACAGGTTTCTCTATGTAGCCCCAGCGAACTTGGAACTCACTATGTAGACCAGGCTGGCCTCAAACTCATAAAGATTCACCTGCCTCTGCCTTCGAAGTCGGGGAATTAACAGCATGCCTATGACACAATGCTGCGTGCTGGGATTTTTCTTAAACCACTGGAAGTGGGAAAACCCACACTAAACCTAGACCTTTAGAGATAGGATGATCCACCTTTAATCAGGGCCACAGCTTCTGCCGGCAGCCCATTTAAAGGACACAGAAGAAACAAGGGAGGCCTGCTTGCCCTCCCTTGACGGCAAATCCATTCCTGCACTGCCATCAGAGCCTACTTATTGGAATTCTGGTATACACCGAAGACCAGCTGAGATACACAACCTCATGGACTGAACGCTACTGGATTATTGGACTTTGCGTTGGTAGAGAATCACTGTTGGACTGGCTGGCCCACAATCTGTGGGTCGTTCCGATAAAATCCATGTACATGTGTGTATATGTTCATTCTATCAGTTCTGTTCCTCGAGAGAATCCTGAACTCTGGTTAATATAGATGGCCTCTCAGGGGCCATGTCCCCTAGACAACACTGACTGTCCCTCCTCCCGCGGCCATCAGTTGTCAATAGCTCCTCAGCTGGGGCTAGGACATCATGAACCCCTCACCCATCTGGGCTGGGGTTTTGTGTGGCTCAATTTGTGCCAATCTTGTGCAGAATTCTTTCTCCGTATACACAAAGCGTGGGGAAAGTGTCCCAGCACGCGTGCTAATGGTGCCGCGTGCGTTTCTCCTGGAACCCAGCCTAACAGAATCACCACCCTGTTCTGCTTTTGTTTTATGCGCTGTTCTGTTCCGCGGCACACACTTGTTATCCTCTTGCTTGGCAAGCGCAAGAGAACCAGAGGGATTATAGACTCAGCATCTGGAAAGATTCCACTGTCATCACAGAGCAAGCGTCTAAAGTCCTGATCCTTCTCCTTCCTACAGTCAGCAGGTAAAACAAGAAAGAGGGGAGGCTTGGTGTGCACACCTGGAGCCAGCCCCCTCAGAGGGAGCCAGCTGGTGAATGGGAATCGAAGGTACTAAGGGAAGGTGACTTGTGGAACGCAGCCCAGATGTGACATGTAGCAGGGAGACACTTGGAAAGACTTAGGTGAAAGGCTTTTAACACCCCCGAGGGAAACATTCAGCTCCTCAAATTCACGAACTCTATGCCAGCATATAAAAATGGAGTGTAACTCCTAACCCTTAATGAGGCAGAGCCCAGTGGAAACCAAGCAGGCAAGCAGTGTGCTGGGCTCAGTGACATCATTGTCCCCACATAAGGTGGAGGGACACGTTTCCTGCTCTGCAGATTTTAGCAAGCCAGGGGGCCGTGGGGACACTCGAGGGATATTAAACCCACAAAAGGGCTATTGTCACCGGCAAGAGCTGACCATGGTGACCCTTGTTGGGTGTATGTCTGTGTGGGTGATGTGAGCAATATATAAGACAGGAGGGCGTTTGGGGGTCCTGCTTTTTCATTCCACCTTAACCCCTTGAGTCGGGGTCTCATCAAATCTGGAACTAGGCTGACAACCAACAAAAACTTCTTAAATCTTCCTATACCCTCCCCCACATGCACACACACACACACACACACACATTACACTGAGATAACAGACACAAACTAATATGCCAGTTTTTTTTATATGAGTGCTGAGATTCAGACCCAGGTCCTCATGCATACAGCAAGTTCTCTTGCCCCTAAGCTATCTTCCCAGCCCTGTGAGCCTCAGTTTTTGACTTATAATAATTTTTGGATGCCCAGAGGACCCCTGTAAACTGACCTCATCAACATCTCTGAGGATGGAACCCACAAGTGTTCAGTTACGATTATGGTGGTTGTTATTTGTGAGTGTGTGTGTGTGTGTGTGAGAGAGAGAGAGAGAGAGACAGAGACAGAGACAGAGACAGAGACAGAGACAGAGACAGAGCCTGCATATGGAAGCCAGGGGTCAACCTCAGGTGTCTCTCACTCACTCTCCACCTTATTTTTAAGGTAGATCTCCCACTGAACCTGGAGCTCACCAACAAGCCCCCAGAAGGAAGCCTCCTTTCTTCATTGTTGCCTTAGCACTGGGATTTCAATCATGCGACCCCCATACCTGACATTTTCTTTAATGTATGTATTTTTATGTGCATTTGTGTTTTGCCTGCATGTATGTTCGTGTGAAGGTGCAAAATCCTCTGGGACTAAGTTCCAGATGGGTGTGAGCCACCATGTGGGTGCTGGGAATTGAACCCAGGGCCTCTGGAAGAGCAGCCCATGCTCTTAACTGCTGAGACCAACTTAACTCTCTGGTACCAACCCCTAGGCCTGACTTTTACCAAGATGTTGATGAGGTCAGTTTACAGGGGTCCCTGACTTTTACCAGACAGACTCAGGTCCTCCTCCTTGCTCAGAAAGCCCTGTACCAGCTGAGCTATCCCCCCTTTCCTTGGTAACTATCAGAAGCACCCCAGCTGTTGCACGTCCATTCATAGCAACGGCCCCTCCACAAAGACTGGTTTCTAAATCCACCACTTCTGCGTCTCATTCTGCCATCTGCAATGATGCACAGGGCAGGATTTCTTCTTTACAGAGGATTTCATCACAGTAAATATTCCAGGGGGTGGGCATTTTGCTGTAAATTCGAAAAGAGAGAAAATGCCATCGGCCTATATCCATGCTGAGTCTCTTAGCTCCACAGCCAGCACTTTCTCAACTCATCTCAACTCCAGCTGACCCCTAGCCAGCGTAGAACAGGCAATAGTTTTACCAAATCTGGTGGTGTCCAGTTCTCTGTGCTCAAATAAATAGAATTTTCCCTACCACAGGAGAAGCCAAGATCGTACGATGCCTCTAAAATATGCGCATGCGAGTCCAGGCCAAGTGCAGTCCACGTTCTGGCCCTGCTTAGGAGCTGGCGGCTGCACAGGGAAAATCAACCGAGCCAGGGAGATCAGAAACTGGAGCCCTTTCTGCCTCTACCGTTTAGGAGCATCTGGAACCTGGGCAAGTCTGGAGGCTTGTCATCTTCACTTGGAAGCAGGTTATGATGTTAGTTCTCTCTCTCTCTCTCTCTCTCTCTCTCTCTCTCTCTCTCTCTCTCTCTCTCTCTTTTAAAGACTCATTTGTATTATTTTATTTATGTCTATGTATGTGTCTGTGTGTATAGATGCACATCTGTGTGGGTGCCCGCAGAGGCCAGAAGAGGGCAACAGATCTGCGGGAGCTGGAGTTACAGGTGGTTGTGGGCTGCCTTGGGTGGGTGCTGGCAACCAAACTCGGGTCCTCGACAAGAGCAGCGAGCGCTCTTAACCACTGAGCCACCTATCCATTCCTATTGGTTACTCTCTTTTAAGGCAATAGTCACACAGGCACCTTCCCCTCTCCAGCTTTGACCTACTAATCTGTTTTGCTCTCAGACTAAGAGGTCTCAACCAGGAACACTCCCTTCTCCTCACTCCCCCCCTTCACCTTCCCTCCCTTCCACCCTCCCTCCTCTCTCTCTCTCCCTCTCTCCCTCTCTCTCCACTTCTCTCCTTCACCTTCCCTCCCTCCCTTCCTCCCTCCCTCCCTCCCTCCCTTCTCTCTCTCTCTCTCTCTCTCTCTCTCTCTCTCTCTCTTTCTTTNCTCTCTCTCTCTCTCTCTCTCTCTCTCTCTCTCTCTCTCTCTCTCTCTCTGTACGTGTGTGTACATGCACACATGAGCGGGCCTTGTTTTTCTGAGAGAGGATCTCTCACTGGGACTTGGATTAGAAGTAAGCTACTGAACAGCAAACCTCAGGGTTTCTTCCGTCTCCCTCTCTCTAGCAGCGGGATTACAAACACTTTAGCAACCGAGCCATCTCCCCACCCCACCACCTCTCGTGCCTAAGAGGATGACTGGCTGTGCCCACGCCACAGCACGCTGGGATGGAGGTCAGACGACCACCTCAGCTCTCACCCTCACCTTCCACTCTGTTTGAGACAGGGTCTGCTGCTCACTGGTACGTGTGCCAGGATAGCTACCCCCATGAGTTTCCTGTCTCCACCTCCCCTCTCATTGTTGGAGCACCGAGATTTTAGACTCTCACCATAGCATCCAGATTTGTGTAGGTTCTGGGGGACTGAACCCAAGTTTTTCAACACTTGGAGGGTGAGCACCTGTGCTGACGGAACCATCTCTCAGCCCCAAGGTTTCATTTCTCAGCTCTGTGGGCAACCTGGCTGGTGCCAGTTTCTGCTGCCCTCGGTTTGATCCTCTCAAAACGCCGCCCAAAGGCCCCAGTTCTTAAGAACATCACTGTTTCGGAAGGATTTTAATAGGTGAATAAGAGGGTGCAGGCACACAGCGCACTGCAACTCTATTTCAAAAACTGTTTCTAAGAAACAACAGAAAGAAATGGAGAGGAAAGGAGACTGAGGAAGGATAATCGGAGGGAAGAAAGAGGGGAGGAGAGGAAAGTGTCCTGTCCTCTGCTTTGAAACAACAACATTTTTTATTTGTAATTTTATTAATTTAAAATTAATTTAGCATATTTAGTCATTAAGTGTACATTTTCTCTCACGGGATTCTCAGATTAAATTTCCATATGATTAATCCTGTTTACAAACTCCGTTGAATTCCCTCAAGCATCTTATAATGTGTTTATAAATATTTCCCCAAAATATTTGAAGCCTCTAAGAGGAAGATTTACAGATCTAACCAGAAAGGTCACCGGGCCCTTCAACAACTTGAGGATCCGACCAATTGAACCAAGGAATGTCATGTCAGGCTCCCGAATCGTCCATATTATGGTGGCTGTGCTTCCGTAAGTGGAATCTTTCCTCCCTCTCCTTCCTTTCACCCCTCCTTTCCTTCATTCCTGATCCTTCCTTTTTTGTTCCCTCCATCCTTTTTTGCTTACATTCTTTACCTTCATCCTTCCTTCCTTCCTTCCTTTTCTTTCCTTCCTCCATCTCTTCCTCATCCTCCTTTCTCTAAGTTTCTTCCTCTGCCTTCTTCCCTTCCTTCATTCTTATTTCCTTTCTTTACTTCCTCCTTTCTCTTCCTTTATTCTTCCTCTTCCTCGCCTTCTTTCTCCATCTCCCTTCCCTCTCCTTCCCTCCTCCCTTCCATCTTCCTCCCCTTCCTTATATCCTTCCTCTTTCCTTCCTCCCTTATTTACTTGTGTAGGGCGACATTTTTGTGATTCCCATGCATTATTTTCTTTCATTTCATTGCAATTGGAATCCTGACTGATAGGTGAGTATTCCCCAGATCAAACAGGTAAAATGGCACAGACTAGCCACACTGCGGGATTATTCACGAATACAAGAACTGGCAGAGTGCCCACTGTCAGACAGCAGGGAAAAGACAGAGAACTGGGCATATGATATGTTTCCATCAGGCAGGGGCTCACCTTACAGACGTGAGAGTTTGATCCCGGAGCCTGTGTAAAAATGCCAGAGGTTATCACACACACTTGTAATCCCAGCAATGGGGAGCTGGAGGAGGAAAAGGCCTTCTGGCTGAACGCCAGATGGCCAGACAGACTAACATGATCAGTAGTCTCTAGGCCAAGGAAAGATCCTCTCAGAAAGAAACCACATAACATCCCTGAAGGTAACACCCAAGGCTGTCCTCTGCCCTACTCACACGCGTGCACACACACACACATACACATGTGCACACACACACACACACACCATCCACTGGCATCTGAACACAAGTATGCACCTCCATATGCCTAAGCACTCACAAGGGTATAGACACACAAATGGTATTTTTTATATATGGAGACCAACTCTCTTAATTCGATTGAATGACAGAATTAACTCAGTCATGGTCTCATGGCTGAGATACTAAATGTCCAAGACTTTTTCTGTGTCATGCATATGAGGCCCCAGCTCTGAAAGTATCATCTTCTTGAGGAAGAATGGGAAGGAAGGTCTAATTGCAAGCACTGCATTCAGTGTTCTTTGTAGGGATGCTACCAGGCTGTGGCTGCTGGCAGGATGCCTCTAACAACACCTGACATACAATAGGTGCTCATTAAAATAGGAGGTACATGGAGGAGAGCGGAAGCTTGATGGGAGAAGTTAGCTTGTAGTTTAAACGCACACACAAGTTCGAGTTTATTATTCCACACCACTTGGAGAACAAAACACTGTGGCGATGTTAAAACACACAGCTAGCATCTCAAAATGAATGAGAGATAGTTTGTTCTGAAGCCAAACCGAAGTGATCGTGTCCCGGGGACACAGATTCAGGTTACCCCAAATACGTGGTATCCGTTTCATAAAAAAAATTATATGATAATAGGACAAAGAATAGGATGGATCAAGATGCTTTTCAAATACATGGGAATGGAAATCAGGCGGACTGGCTGGAGCAAGGCAGAGAAATCTCTTCTATAGGTCGCGGGCACTATCTGATGTCATTCGTGGCTTCCGGATTTGTGAAAGCTAAGAGTCTGTTCTAGTTTCTGTGGCTGAGATAAAACACACTGACTGAAAACAACTTTAGGGAAAGGGTTTATTTGCCTAACGGCTCCAGCTTACAATCTGTCACTGAGGGAAGTCACAACAGGAGCCCGAGGTAGGCAGCATGGCAGAACACCCTCTGCTGGCTCGCTTCCTGGCTCTGGCTCTGACATGCTTGCTTGTTTAAAAGTTTATACTTAGCTAGCTTTCTTATACAACCCAAGACGACAGTGGCTAGTCCCTCCCACATCGATTAATAGTCAAGACCATCCCTGACAGGCGTGCATGGCGGCCTTGCTCTCAGATGACCTGTCAAGTTGACAAAGAGTACAGGACAGGGTCTGTTCCTAAATTCCAAAAGGATTTACCGAATACTCAGAAGGATCTTAGTTCTTACAGAGGTGACAATAAAGGGCTACCTAGTGAGAGGATTATTAAAAAAAAAAAAAAAAAAAGCTGAAGTGGGTGCCTTTCAGCGGCCTCTGTCAAGGCATGCCCCTAAGGTGCAATAGGTCTAGTGTAGGAGGTTTATTGGAGGAGGGGAGAGGAGGAGAATGAAAGAGCTAAAGGCCATCTTAGAGTGGGGACATGAGAGAGGCAGACAGGTGACAGGCAAGAAACAAGAAAAGCAAGAAAGAACTGTGGCAGACACTTTTAAGGGGCGGGCATGTCACATGGCTGATGGCAGATCACAGTGGCAGATGACGTACCTGGATGGTATACATGCTGCCATGGCAGGAACTAACACTGAGGGGTTACGATAGCCCGAGATAATTAGATTCCAGACCTGCAACATTCCAACTTCATCATCAAGGAAGTTCTGTTTATTTTGAGACATGGTCCCACTTTGTGACCCTAGCTGGGCTGAAAACCCACTGCTGTAAACCAGTCTGTTCTGGAACACACAGAGATCTGCCTACCTCTGCCTTCTCAGTGCCCGGGGTTCAAAGTATGGGCCACCATGTCAGGCTTCATTGATAATTCTAATCAGTCGACCAGATTCTGGAAAATGTTCGATCTAAGATGGGTTTCTACCCGGGAACTTTAGTTCATGGAGGGAAAGACATCAAAACAAAGACAGGTCTCATTGAATGAGCAGGAACTCTCTGCCCTGAGCTCGCTGAAGGTCTGGAGCCATCTAGGCAAGCTTGGGGAAAAAAATCAAGAGACAATCGGTAAGAGGGCTGGCTGCTGATGCGATCGCAGAGGTCTGTTACAGCAGAAGATGCCCTGATCATTCCAATAGCAGAGGCCTGATGGCGTGAGGCACCATCTGGGACCAAAATGGCCAACCAAGATGACCTTGCTACCGTGTAATGTCCTTTGCTTCATTACGCTGCCATTACATATAGCACTGCAAAATGGCAGCTTCCATCATGCCGCTCCAGCCGTGCCAAACTGGAAACCCCATATAGGGATGCGAGAGGGGCAAGCCTTGTGTGGCTGACTTCCCTAATTCTCTCTGGCCAGTTAGCCAGAGCTCTACCATTTTCCACCCCTTCTCCATTTTGGTGGCACTAAGACAAGTCTAGCAATCTGGTTTCTAGAAACACAGCAACCTGTTCCCCTAGATCCTCTCCTCCTTCAATGCTGCGGGTCCCCAGTCAAGGACAGCACACGGGACGCGTGTCAACAGACAGACTTCTCCTACTCATCACTCCCCGGGCAGCCGCAGCTATGGCCAACTACACACCAAAATAAAACCTTTATCACCATAACATGCCCCCTTCTGCCCCATAACTACCCCAACACATATGCAGATGGGTGAACTCTAATTCTTATAGAGACACACAGTCTGCTGTCTTTTCCCCCAAACAAAGGTCTGCACTGGTGTCGGGTCCCTGGTTCCCTTGTCTGTCTGTCCTTCCGGCCGAACTTTCATAGCACAGGAAATCTCATGCATAGTTCTCCCTCCAGTAAAGCTTGCCCACGAAATGAGCCATCTGAAAACCCCCCTGTACTACTCACTCTTGACAAGCGCTCAGTTCTTTAGTGTCTGCATTACCCTTTGTATAAAACTTGCCAATGCCTGACCTGGGGATGTGGTTCAGCTAGTAACAGAGCTCGTCTTCAATGTAGGAAGCCTTGAGTCCCATCCCCAGCACTACATGGTGGTGCATAACTGTTATCCTAGCACTTGGAAGGGAGAAGCAGGAGGATCCAGAGTTCAAGGTCATCCTTAATTACAACAATGAGCTGGAGGTCAGTCTGGAATACATCGGACCCTGCCTCTAAAGCAAAACAAAAATAACAAAATAAAATAGGAGCCAGAATGATGGTTCAGTGTTTAAGAGGAATGATTAAACTGCTGTTGCAGAGGACCAGAGTTCAGTTCCCAGCACCCACATCAGGGGACTCACAACCACCTTTTACTCCAGTTCCAGGGGAGCTGACACTGTCTCCAGGACTTTGCAGGCACCTACATCCACACACAGAAACACAGAATTAGAAATAAGATAATTAAAAAATAAAAATAAAGTTTCCTAAGATATTACTCTTCCCATCTCCCCATCTCTCAATTCTCTCTCAGAGATGTAGCACATCTAATAAGAATCCAGAGACAGATATTGGGGTTCAACCTGAAGGTCAGGAAAGCAAAACAGCCAGCCACTGACCGCAATCAAAAATGGTGATCCTGCCCCCAGGAATTCTCAGAATGAGACTGACTGAGCACTGTCTCCTCCCTTATATTCGTCTCTAGTGCACCATTACGGCTCAGTTTCCATGGCAAACTAGTGTGGCTACTGGGATTGAAGGTGTGTGTCACCCCTGCCTGGTCTATAAGGCTGTCCAGGGCATCTGTTTTACCCTCTGATCTTCAGGCAAGCTTTATTTATTAAAATACAAATGAAACATCACCACACAGAGAGAGTTAGAATTTGGATGATGGATGGAGATCACAAGCTGCTGTGTATCTGGGGCCCCGTCAGCCTTCACCCATGCTGGTCCATAACAGATTCATACACATTATCTCAGGCAGTCTCCACCAGGGACCAAAACACAGGCTAGGAGGAGAGAAGCATCTTATCTTACCCAGCTGGCAAAGGACACTAGGTGGCATCCTTCTGTTTGGGGGCTCTTTACTTTCTCTCCCGTTTAGAATTCTCCAGCACCCAGAGAGACCAGCTATAGACAGCCAAGGGCACATAGGGACTAGAAAGGAAAAACAAAGACTCCCCACAGAGTCAATCCGGGAGGTGAAACTTAACTCCAAATACCTCACTGTGGGTCCCTGACGCTGAAGTTGAAAGTTTTGATTACAGTTCCTGAGGAATGGCACAACAAACTCACCTGATTTTTTTTTTTTTTTTTTTTTTTTTTTTTTTTTTTT
>NW_026068043.1:2113874-2199115 GCF_014885135.2 Alexandromys fortis
CCCCCCCCTTTTTTTTTTTTTTTTTTTTTTTTTTTTTTTTTTTTTTTGCCTGTGGGAGCTAGGTTCCTCTGTGTAGCCCTGGCTGTCCTTGAACTCAGAACTCAGAGGTCCTCCCTCCTAGGATTAAGGCACTCGCCACCACTGCCCAACAACTCTAGAATTCTTAAGGAAATTAGCAGTAATTATTACACTATTACGCTCTTGGTCTAAAACAGAATAAAACGGCCTGAAGGAGGCCTCATTTGTCTGGGAAAGGCGCCTTCTAACAAAGCAGGACCTGATGCCCTTTGTTCTGGATCTACTCTGCTGCAGAGACAAAACTCTCTGACCAAAAGTTATTAGGACACGCAAGGGTTTATTTAGTTTACACTTCCAGGTCACAGTCCGTCACTGAAGGGAGCGAGGGCAGGAACTCAAGCAAGAACTTGAAGCCAAAATCTTGGATGAAGGTTGCTTACTGGCTCACTCAAGACAATGTTTAGCTAGCTTTCTCAAATGGCCCAGATCTACCAGTCTAGGGTAGTCTGGAAGGGATGATCTGCCTAAGAGCTGCGCCCTAGGGCCTCTTCCCAGGGTAGTCGTTGTACCTGCAGGGTACAAAAACCATGAAACGCTCAGAAAATCTGCTTATGCGCCTTAGAAAGTCAGCACCCACATCCACCCAAAACCCCGCCTCCAACCCTCCTTGGAGGTGAATGTCATGGATGATAGTTCTTCGTGGAAGGGAAGATGGCCAGGTGGGGTTGAGAAGGTATAATTACAGGTAGGAAGTGGGCACGTCTCAGCCTCCGATGCCAGCGAGGCTTTCCGTGCCAAGTGCGCCTCTGAAAGAACCTTCCCCACCACTGCCATCAAGGCTGCCATCAAGGGAGCGCCCCTCTTATTAAATGCTCTGTTCCTACACTCTGGAAGCGTAGTCAGATGTGGTGAACCTGGAGGAGAGGCTGTTTCAACAGCAGAAGGGGAAGAGAAAACAGAGGGAGGGGATGGCTGGAAACATACAACCAACTGAGGTGTGAAAATTGGATTAGAAACCTGGAGGATGGAGGAGAAACTGAGAGCTGAGGTGGGGGACTCTGAAGCACCAGCTCTCTCTCTCTCTCTCTCTCTCTCTCTCTCTGTCTCTCTCTCTGTCTCTGTCTCTCTCTGTCTCTGTCTCTCTGTCTCTGTCTCTCTCTCTCTGTGTGTGTGTGTGTGTGTGTGTGTGTGTGTGTAGGCCAGAGGACAACCTCAGGCATCATTCTTCAGGTGCCCACATCCACCTTGTATCTTGAGACAGGCCTACATCTTCCCTCAAAAGAGATTATATATATATATATATATATATATATATATATATATATATCTGTGCCTCTGTCCAGCTTCTCGTTGAAGGATACAAGAACTTGCATTCTCCTCCAGAGGTGCCCACTGAGCCCTGGTACCCACTGATCTAGTTTCCTCACTGCTGCCTTGACGAGCTACCCCAACAACAAGCAACACAGCAGGCAGGGTTTTTCCAGCTCACAGCTCCAGGCTACAGCTCTATCATTTTGGAGAAATCAAGACACAAACTTAGATCATGGCAGCCATTGTTAAGAGAAGACACAAATGTACCTGCTGCTTGCTTGCTTCCTTGCTCGGCTACCTTTCTTCAACCTTAGACAGTTCCAGGACCAGCCTAGGGAATGAAGTCTTCCATGTGAGTTGGATCAATTAAAAGTCAAGAAAAACAGATATGTCCGCAGGCCAATCTGATCCAGATAAGTCCTTAATTAAGACTCTCCCCTGTGTGTTTCTAGCTTGTGGGAAATTGACATTTAAAACTAGCCATCCCACCTGCTAATATCATAAATTAGGTCAAGGGGACAGAAAAGCATATGTCTGGTGGCCTTTCTGGATATCTGAGTTGTATGTGGGAAGGCTGGGACATTTAAAGAACTCATCCTTCCGAGGAGGAAAAATGATGAATATCAAAAGAAAGGTTGAGCTACGGGTGATGGTATCCCCAGCACCCCTGAATCCTAGCACTACTGGCTAACATTTCTCTCCAGGCTCTTGTCTCATTCTCCTACGCATGCTTCTTAGACGAAGCTGAATTTGTCACATCTCCTCTCTGTAGGTTAAGGTACATGATGACGCAGGCCGCATCTGCTTTAAATTCCTCTAAACCCCTCTGAATAAGAATAGTGTTTAGCCACCGCCGCCCGGCCTTAATCCCAGCACTCGGGAGGCAGAGGCAGGAGGATCTCTGTGAGTTCGAGACCAGCCTGGTCTACAAGAGCTAGTTCCAGGACAGGCACCAAAAACTACAGAGAAACCCTGTCTCGAAAATCAAAAAAAAAAAAAAAAAAAAAATAGTGTTTAGTTTGCATGGAACCTGAATCTTTTGCTCTTTGGAAAGCCTGTGATAGTTAACCTCAATTGTCAACTCGATGTGATCTAGAGCCACCTGGGAGATGGGCCTGTGAGCACCCCTGTGGGGACTTATTAGGTTAACTGAGGTGAGAAGACCCGCCTACCACGGGTGGCACCATCCTCTCATCTAGGACCCTGGGCTGTATAAAAAGAACAAGTAACTCAAGTACAGACTTTCATCTTTCTGATTTCTGACTGTAGACACAACATAACCAGCTCCCGCAAGCTCCCGCATTCATGGCTTCCCTGCCAAAACCGAGCCCTTTCTCCCTCAAGTCACTTTTGCAGAATCAGTTGTCACAGCAACTGAAAAGTAAGTAGGACACCTTCTTTGGGAAAATAAATCTAATATTATAAACACCAGATTCAGTACAACAGAGAATATTCTTTCAGAATAAAGGACCTCACAACAAATTAGAGACTTTGAGAAAAAAAACTAGAAAAGGACAGAGACTTAGCAATGGATTGGTTCACAGCCCTTTTTAATGCTTTATGGGTTTTTTGTTGTGATTGTTGTTTGTTGTGTTTTATTGTTAGTGCTGTTTTATTGTTATAGTTGTTTCTTAGATTATTGTTATTGCTGTCTACTGGATTTTATTGTTATTATCATTATTTTGTGTATTTGTTACTCTATTTGCTGGGTAGTGTGATGATTGTTAAATTTGTTATTGTTGATTGTTGGGTTTGTTATTGTTATTGTTGATGATTATTGTTCCTTGTTGGGTTTATTATTGCTATGTTGATTAGCTATTGATGTTAGTGTTGCTTGCTGGGTTTGTTGTTATTGTTGTGTTTGTTGTTATTGTTGGGTTTGTTATTGTTATTTTGATTATTACTGTTGATTGTTGGGTTTGTTGTTGCTACTGTCTTGGAATTTTTGTGATTGTTGTTTGTGCCCTTCTGGTGATTGAACCCAGGACCTTACACATGCTAGGTAAGCATCCTACCCCTGAACTACATGCCTAGCTTTGTTTATAATGCTTTTTCGCTTCCAATTTCTCAGTCATGTAATCTTTGATTGCCTTTTGATGCGATGAAAATTTTGTAATGCCATTTTTGATAGCAAACATGGTTGACCAAATTTGTTTTGAATTACTGGGAGTTTAATTTGAGCATCAACACTTGTTCCTAGTAATGTTGTTTATCGAGCTCTTTCCTTTGTTAGCTATAAAATTTGGATAGATTTCTTGTGCAAGGACTAATCTCAAACACTATAACTTCATTTCTCTGTGTAACTGGGGAATAAAAGAAATATTTTTCCTGCTTGTATGCTCCACTCAACACACTGTGACACTAGATGTGGGGGGGGGACAGGGTTCCCCCACATACCAACCAAGTGACACTTCAAGGAACCCACCAGCCTGCTGTCCTGGAATTCAATTCTGCTTTGACACGGTCTCCCTGACATAGCCTCTGATGCCATAAGTTCAATTCAGAAGCTCACAAAATTGTTTTAGTTAGGTGCCAGTCCCAAGACCAAGTTGTGACCTGTACGCCTGACCCTCTGGCTCTACATTGGGAATTCACAGTCTATTTCTTGGGCCCATTAATTTGCAAGGATGGCTCACATCTCAAGGGAACGTCACTTATGTTCATCTATTCATTATCAAGGATATAACAGTGGATAAAAGTGAAAACCTAGAGAAAATGTATGTACAGGGTAAATGTGGGAATAGGAGTGGGGCTTGCTCCCCAGACTGGCCCTTCAGACTCAATTCCTAAAGTGAAGCTCTGCTTTCCTAAAAGTCCCATAGCTTTTCAAAATACCCTCAACATCTGGAAACCAAGTGTTCAAGTGTGTGAGTCAGTGAGGGAGTCTTTCACACTTAAATCATGACGTCCTTTTACTCCCTGGGTATCTCAGATTGTCCTTGAATTTACATTCCTCCCACCTAAGTACCCTAAGTGTTCCTTCTGAGATTTTTAAAGATCTGTTTTTACTATTTTTAATTTATATATTTGGAGGTGTTATGTGCACATGAATTCTAGTGCTGGTGGAGGGAGGGCAGAGGTATCAAATCGCCTGTATAGGCCATCGTGAACCATATGACTTGGGTGCTGAGAACTGAACTCAAGTCCTCTGGAAGAGCCATATGCACCCAACGTTTAGTTATCATTCAAGCTCCCTCAAATTTACTGCTGAGTGTGTATTCCTGCCTGTAGGAATTTATGTGTACCATGTGTGTAGGTGACTGCAGAGACCAGATGACATGGAGTCACCTGATGAGGGTGCTGGTAACTGAGTCCAGGTCCTCTGAAGGAGAGTTCCACACTCTTAGCTGCTGAGTCACTTCCCCAGCCCTATCTTCTGAATTTTCACAGAGGCTACACTACAAAAGCCTGGTGGAAGACAGCACCAGCCATGAGCCCCTGCCATGCGTGCATGAAGCTCCGGGTTCATCCTCGGCACCGCGTAAATCGGGCGTGATTATAATCCCAGCACGCTCAAGGCTGGAGGATCGGAAGTTTGGCATGGGCTAGAAAGATGGTTGAGCGTGTTCCCTGCTCTTGCTGAGGACTCAATTTCCATTCCCAGCACCCACATCTGGCAGCTCTAGGGGATCGAATGCCCTCTCTGGCCTCTATGGGCACCTGCACTCACCCACACACACACATAGACCCTCACAGGTACACATAATTTTATAGGATAATAAAAATAATTTAAAAAAAAAAAAGAAGTTTCAGATTATCCTTGGCTACACTGTGACTTTAAAGCTAGTGTGAGTCACGTGCAACACAGTTTACAAAACAAAACAAAAACAAAAAAATCCCTGTGGTGTTTGTGCGTGTGTGTGTGTGTGTGTGTGTGTGTATGTGTGTGAATGAATGTCTTTGTCTCATATTTCAGAAGCTTAAAAACTGGGCCCAGGACATGTACAGTGGACCTGCCGCCTTATTCATTCCAGACTATCTGTCTCGATTAATCCAGGCTGTGGTTGCCTTATTGTGCTGGTGCCTTTCCTTCTCTTGTTGGCAAACTTCTTGTGATGTTGATGCACACTGAGCTTATTATAGCCAACTGAAGTCTTTTCATTTTCACACATTACTAAACTGGTTCTCTCCCAGGCTGGAACTGAGCAGTTGAAGGTACAACTATACCGCTCTATATAGATTCCAATTAAATTGCATATTTGTGTGGGGGAGTATATGTGGGCCCTCTCTCTTCCTCTCTCTCTGTCTCTGTGCATGTGTGTGTGTACACGCGTGCGTGCGTGCGTTCACGTTTGTGTGTGTGTGTGTGTGTGTGTGTGTGTATCACAGCATAGTTATAAAGGTCAGAGGACAACTTGCAGAAGTCAGGTCTTTCCTTCTACCGTGTGATCCCCAGGGATCAAACTCAGGTAGCCAGGCTTGAGACTCTTACCCACTGAGCCCATTTCACCGACCACAGTCTCCTTTGCTGAATCCATCATTTTCCTCTTCTACCCATACTTCTTTTTCTATAATCTTAGGACACTGGCTTCAGCGTGTCTCACCTGGCCGTCTGACTCACAGCTTTCTCCAGAGAACAGGATTCCTTTCGGTACCCAAGACCACAGCCCCCCCCCCAGAGTCTTCTAAGAATGCTTCTCTTGGGATGTCTTTGAATATGACTATTAATGTCACAGTCATAATTTACATTCAATACGGGGCCAGAAGGTTTACAAGTCTCTTCTGTGGAAAATTTCATTTTACAACTAAACTGTCTAGGGAAAAATACTAAAATTCTCCTGTATGAAAAATAATCAAGAATTTTAACTACCAGAGCCCCGTGCAGACCCAAGACATTCGGTGCAGAAAATGAAGTGAAAACATTCTTCATTGGCACCTTCTGAATCCAGATTATGGGATCCCAGGATGCCAAAGGCCTTCCTTCCTCTTTATTAGCACAAGAAGGGAGTTGATGTCACCGACACTGAGGTAACATGGGTGGCCTCTGTGATGATTCAGTGTGATGCTTAGTTTGGTCAACTGGACTGTCTTAGCTACTTTCCTATTGCTGTAAAGAAACACCATGGCCAAGACCACTTACGGACAGAAGAGTTCATTTTGTCCTCACAGTTCCAGTTCCGGGAATCAGAGTCCACGTTTGCAGAGGTAGCAGGCAGCAGGCGGCTGGGGCAGCATCTGACACCTCACATCTCCCCCAAACTGCAAGCAGGAAGCAGAGAGAGTTGTCACAAATGACACTCCTTCTCCAGCAAGGCCACACCTCCTAAGCCTCCCCACACAGCCACGAACTGGGGACCAAGTATTCGAACTTATAGAGGTCACGTCGTTCAAACGACCATGTGTACATTGCAGGATCACCTAGGAAGGAGGTCTCCGTGAGGGACGACGGTTCAGACCTTTGAGCTGTTGGAAAGTCTGTAGGGAAATGTCTTGACTGCACTATGTAATATGGGAAGATTCAGTCCACGGCAGACAGCACCATTCTCTGGTTTGGAGCTCTGGGTTGTGTAGAGCAGAAAAGGCAGTCTGAGTAGTAAGCCTGCATGCATTCATCTCTCTCTGTGCTCTTGACTGTGGCTGTGATGTGAGCAGCTGCTTCAGCGTCCTGCCACCTTGATGTCCCTGCAGGGATGGACTGTGTAACCTGGAACTTTGAGCTAGGATAAACTCTCCCTCTCCGCCCTCTCCGGTCCTTTTCATCGGGTTGTTTTCTCACGGCCTCAAACGGAAATGAAACTAGGATGCTCAAGATGTGTTTGCATTGAGAGGTCCCAGAGACCTGCACTTGGCCTGCCCCAGAAAGCCATAGCAGAGACAAAATGAGGTGTCAAACCTAGGCAAGGAGACAGAATTTAACAGGTGCATGACCTTCCTCGGAGAAAAAAAGTGTTCTGCCCGGCGGTGGTGGTGCACACCTTTAATCCCAGCACTCGGGAGGCAGAGGCAGGCGGATCTCTGTGAGTTCGAGGCCAGCCTGGTCTACAGAGTGAGTTCCAGGACAGGTTCCAAAGATACAGGAAAACCCTGTCTCTAAGCCCCCCACCCCACAAAGAAAGAAAAGATATTCTAAGGAGAGACACTTGTGCCTCTCCCTTTAGCTATCAGAATATTGAAACAATAGACCCTAAGAAGATGGACTTTTTTTTTTTTTTTTCAGAATCTCATACTGGAAGGGAAGAAAAGCCTGAAGGCTGGGGCCAACCAGAAGGGAAGCCTGTTTCCTGGAAGGGGATTTCACACAGTTCTGACAACTTATCAGACCATCTTGCAGGCAAGCATTTTTATTTGCACGATTGTTGTTTTGTATTTGGTCTTTTTGACACAGGATCTCGTGTAGCCCAGGCTGGGCTAGAACTCACCACGCAGTTAAAGCTGGCCTTGAACTCCTAGTCCTGATGCTCCCAGCTCCCCCAGTGTGGGATTGCAGACTCCTGAAGGCAGTCCTTGACCTGAAGGGCGTGTGCACGACACCTTTGTCCTCATCTCACGAGAGCTCCAGTGGTAATACTTGCAACCCTTTCGTGATATTTCCTCCCAGGAAAACAATTAGAAGGTAATGAATTTTTTCTTAGCAATTACAAATTCACAAGTTGATAATAAACAGTTTTTTTAACAAACATTAAAGCATTTGGAAGCAGCTCCTCTGGAAATCGTTGTGATTTTTAGAAATATGATTGTGAATCGAATAATCAATTCCCACGGAATTGGAAGGGGGCGGGGAATGTGCAGTCTAAGAAAATTAACTCTGGATGTTCGGTGATCGCGTTATCAGTTTCCTCCCCCTGCAAACATTGTCCTCTTATCAATGATTGCTATCTAGTCAGCAAAGTAGGCCTTGTTGGCTAAGTGCTTGTTATCATTTCAATTTTTGCACTGACTAGGGCTGGCCACCAGCCAAGATTTTCCAATTAAGAGAATGTTTTTCAGGGTTCGGAAAGATGGCTCAGCCGTTCGAAGTACTCTTCAAGTTCTTGCTGAGGATCCAAGTTCAGTTCCCAGCACCCATGTAAGACCAACTTGTCTCTCCTGCTGGGGGGAATCTGCCCCCTTCTTCTGGCCTCCACAGACACCTGTACTCATGTGCACACAGACACACACACACACATACATATAACTTTAAAAGTTTTTTGTTTTGTTTTTTTGAGGCAGGGTTTCTCTGTAGCTTTGGAGCCTGTCCTGGAACTAGCTCTTGTAGACCAGGCTGGTCTCGAACTCACAGAGTGTGTTTCCATCCTGAGTGATGGGATTAAAGGTGTGTGCCACCATCCGGCATATTTTCACCTTTATCGTTGTCACACTATAAAAGCCTGTGAAGACTGATAGTTAAATTCTATATTACAGAATGGTTCACAAAGCTTCTGCTGGTCTCTGTCTTTTTGCCTTTTTTTTCCTTTTTAAAATTTTTTCTTATAATTTCTTTTCTTTTTTTAAAAAAGAAAACAAACTATCTTTTTTCATTTTACATACCAATTCCAGTTCTCACTCCCTGCCCCCCCTCTTCCCACTCGCTCTACCTATCCCTTCCCTACCCAGCCCCCTATCCATCCACTCCAGAGAGAGTAAGGCACATTGCCCTCCCTACCATCTCTGCATATGTATATGCATATCTCTCTGTGTAAACCACATGTGTGCGGGGTCCCTTGTTGGGCAGAAGAATGTATTAGATGCCCTGGAACTGGAGTTACAAGCAGTTGTAAGCGGCTCAACATGGTTACTGGGAACAGAATTTGGGTTGCCTGTAAGAGCAGCAAGTACTCTTAACCTCTGAGCCATCTCTTAAGTCCCTTGGTCTTATTTTATTAAAGAAAATAATCCACTGATCCTGTTCATGAGAGGAACATGCACTGCAAATCGTAACTCCTGAAGGTATCTAATTTGGACTCTATTTCATAACACTCCGTCTCGTACAAAACTTCATAACAATGGCAGTTGAGTAAATGTCTAAAATGCAGAGCACCCTTGTCCTATCTGAAGGGCCCTATCTTTGGTCAAGAGGAGCGAAATAATTAACTGATTAATTATTAGACATCAAAATAGGCGTGGAGATCTAGGAAGATGCCTAAATCAGGAAGGGTCTTGCCATACAAGCGTGACGATCTGAGTTTGAGACCCAGAATGCACGCACTCAAAGTTAGGTACAACCACGTTCACGTGTAACTCTGGGACTAGAGAGGCTGAGAGGACCCTGGGCCCCTCATCAGCCAGTGGAATTGAATCAGTGAAACTCTTTCTCAAAAATCATATGAATACCCCTGAGAAATGACACTCGCGGTTGACATATCTGGCTACACACACACACACACACACACACACACACACATTTACAACCCGTGAACACCACACCTTGCTTAGTATCTTCTGAGTCTCTGCCCTTAAACAGCTTACCAGGGGAAAGGATAAATCGAGGGCTTGAAAATGACCTCCCGCAATTTGACCTACCTCCCTCCTTTCGAATAACAGCTTCCTTGCGAACTGAAATAAGCTGGCCTGACTTCT
The DNA here is from genome assembly GCF_014885135.2 of Alexandromys fortis. Lineage (NCBI taxonomy): Eukaryota > Metazoa > Chordata > Mammalia > Rodentia > Cricetidae > Alexandromys > Alexandromys fortis. Next base: position 2,123,700 of record NW_026068043.1, read on the forward strand.
GGCTCGTGTGGCCCAGCTCAGGCAGATAAAACTAGTGCAATCCAATTCCCACCAGAACTAAAGTGAAAAGGCGTAGCCGTTCTCAGCCGGCAGAGGTAGGTAGGTGAGCATCAGAGCCGGGAAGTCAAACACATTATAAAGGGGGTAGATATTTTTTCAAAATCACTGGAGTAGACCGAGTGTCCAGGCAGAAAATGACTAGCGGATGATGAATGAATTCACCCCAACCCACAGCTTAAAACAGAAGAGTCTAGGGGGGAGGGCTTCTTCATTTGAGAGAAGTCATTTTACAATTGAGGTGAGTTTCTTTATGAGCGGTCTACTGCATGTAATTCATTCCATTCAAAAGAAGGCAGTGTCCTTGGTCGGTGTACAGTTCAACAGAAGAGTACTTGTCAAGAATTCTCTTTGTTGGTGTCATGGCCTCACAGCAATAGAGCACCTGCCTAGAATCCCCCAGTGAGGGGCTGGGGTGTGGCTCAGTGGTAGAGCCCCTGCCTAGAATCCCCCAGTGAGGGGCTGGGGTGTGGCTCAGTGGTAGAGCCCCTGCCTAGAATCCCCCAGTGAGGGGCTGGGGTGTGGCTCAGTGGTAGAGCCCCTGCCTAGAATCCCCCAGTGAGGGGCTGGGGTGTGGCTCAGTGGTAGAGCCCCTGCCTAGAATCCCCCAGTGAGGGGCTGGGGTGTGGCTCAGTGGTAGAGCATTTGCAGGAATGCAAAAGGGGCTCTTAGTTCCATCCCAGCACACAAAAAAGTGAAAGACAGAGATAAGTCTTAATCCTTGTGTCACTACTATTGTAAAGAATGAAAAACGCCTCTGTGTGTGTGTGTGTGTGTGTGTGTGTGTGTGTGTGTGTGTAGACAGAGTAAGACAGAGAGAAAATTGGAGAGCGAACCAGATACCGCATGGTCTAGAAGGCCTAAGATAAACATTGGTGCATTCTTGTTTTAAACCATAGTGTTAGGAGACTACAAGTTCACAGTACTTTTGTATGACAGGTAGATCATGGTTCCCCAAATCAGAGGCTCTGGCCTACTTCCTCAATCCCCTAATGAAAGGCAGAAGGTTCCCAGGAAGTATTAATTGATCCACTGAAAACTAGACACTGAGCATACATACAAAATCCAAAGACCCAGGCTCCCCATTCATCGGCCACATAAATCATCCACTCTATGGCCGTGATCTTTTCAAAGAGTAATCTTTCAAAGCCAGGATAGCCCGTTTCCAGTTATCCAGTGAGTGGGGAACAGGAGTACACTGAATAATGAAACCCACGAGGAATCTATACATTTAATTTTAGAAGTTGCTTCCAGCACACGTGAAAATTTCCCTGTCTATCGCCATTCTCCCTGGCCTTCTCTCTCTTTAGTGGGGTGAAATTCATTCAAAGGTGGCCTACAGCAGAGAGGAGAGGAAGGTAGGATTTAAGGGAACTGTAGATTGGCTAATTAGTCTTCAAAAGAGGAAGCCTCGCTTTGCTTTGTAGCGTGAGAGAGGACAGAGCAGAATTACAGGACAATATTCCAGTTCATACCAACACAGCATCTTCATTTAAGCCTTGCTTCAACTGGCCCATCATGTCGTGGGCTCCTCATCCTGAGACCCTGCCACATAGATCCATGGAACAAGTGATGAAAGAGTCACAGCACACGGTACCAAATCCTCTTCATTTGGGCACCAAATATTATTGAACACATACCATCATATGCATGAGCTATGCATACAGAAATGTGTGTATAGGGAGGGAGGGAGGGAGGGAGGGAGGGAAGGAGGGAGGGAGGGAGGGAAAAGATGAAAAGTAAAGAAAAAAGACTCAATTTCAAAGAACAATAAACAAAACCAACAAAATGTCAATTGGCCAAGGAGTTGAGACTTACGGAGTTCTACTCTTCCAAACTCTTGGTCTGTTTCAAAGTAAGCAACATTTGAGACAGAGCTGAGAACATCTGTGTTGAAAGCTACAGGAAGTCTCCCTCTCTGGCTGTAACTTAATGCACACTTGTAAATGTCTTTGAGGCATGCCACCCTTGTGGAGCTAGATAGAGCGTGGCCATCCATCCACTCGCTTCATCCCTACCCACGGGTGGGTTGTGTGATTAAATCTGCTTCCTTAGCTCCAAGTACTTCTGTGCACTGATGTGTGTGCTGAGGGGGTTGGGGGAGGTCTGTCCAGCTGGGGTAGTGGACTGGAATTTACTTGGAAGGGATAAAATGGAGGGAGGAGGAAGGGAAAGAAGGGACGGGGTGAGAAAGAGAGGGAAGGAGAGAGAAAGGGGAAAGGAAGGAGGGATCAGGCTTCCCAGGGTCTCAGGAATAATGATCCCAGGGCTTCAAAATAAAAGGCTAATAATGTGAGTTAGGGTGCTCCCTCAGTTAATCAAGGTTTTCCCTTGCAAGCATGAGGACCTGAATTTGATTCTCAGGACCCATATGAAAAAGCCATGTATGGTTGCCTACCCTTAGAATCCCGGTGCTGGGGAGACAGAGCTCACTGGTCGTCCCACCCAGCCAATTTGGTGAGGTCTGAGCCAGTGAAGACCCCTGTCCAAAAAAACAAGATAAAAACAGCACCAGATATTGTCGTGTATGCACACACATGCACACATGTGTCTGTTTATGCACAAGGTCATTCATTTGCAGGGTTTGATGTCAGTTCTCAACAAACCAGAGCACCCATGTAACCATCTAACCCCAATGGTCTGGGGTCTTAGCACAAAGTCATTTTCTTCTTGCTTGAACTCTGCATTCCAGCCCCCATTTTTGGCTTGCTCTGTGTCAGTTCACTCTTTGGTGCCAGTCTCCAGTCTCACCAAATGTTCCAAGGCAGGTGTCTGGTCAGAGCCAGGCCTAAGTGCTGCTCAGCATAAGCTGGCTGTGCTATGGCTCAAATATAAAATATGCCTCGCAGGTTTATGGGTTGAATGCTTGGTCCACGATTTCTGGAACTTCCCTGAGAAGGTGTAACAACTTCAGATGGCTGGAGAGACAGTTTAGTAACACACTGGCCATACGAGCATGAGGACCTAAGTTCCACCCTCAGAACCCACATGAAGATCTGCCATGGTGGGGCACACGTGTAATCCTGGAGCTGGGAAAGCAGAAACTGGAGGACCCCTGGGGCTCTGTGACCAGCCAGCCTAGCTGGACCAGCGAGCCCTGGGGTCTAATGAAAGACTTTATCTCAAGAACTAAGCAACCCTGAATCTGGCTTCCACACACCAGGCACGTCATGTACATGTGCACCTGCCCACTCCCCCACAGACATGTATGTGTGTATGTATGTATGTATGTATGCATGCATGTATGTATGTATAATGTATTAAACGAGGTTATTTTGAAATAGTAACAGCAGATGAATTGTACCTGAGAGGATGAAAACCCAGTAGTCGCTCAGTCCTTGAGGTTTGAGGAGTCAACACCTGGGGTGTCCCCTCAGTGGCTCTCTCACACTGGAGAGGCCTAGAGTCTAGTAGTTTCTCGGTCCCCAAGACCAAGAAGTTTAGCAGTACCCATCCAATGCTGAAAACCTGGAAGGTTCCTGAACAGATGCTGGTCTTTAGCCGGTGATAGAAGCCTGGAAACGTTGGTTCTGGTGTCCACAAACAGAAGCAGCAGCAGCAGCAGCAGGGCAGATCAATCCGCTGCCAAGAGGGAAATCCAATCCAGCCAAAGACAGTAATATTCCTTCTGCCCCTCCCTTTTTATGTGGGCTGCTGACAGAGGTGATGTCTACACTCAGGGTGGGTCTTCCCACATCAGTTAAGGCCATCAGGACAAGTCTCCAGTTGAGGGCTTTCTCCCTACCCAGGTGATTCTAGTTTGTGACAAGTTGACATTAAAACCAGTCATCCCATGGCTCTATCTTTCCCTGGTCCCTTCCTGTACTCCCTCTCACTACATCCTGGTCACAGTGAGATGAAGAGAGGGTTCCTTAGCCACATCTTCCGGCCACCATAATATTCTGTCCAAGCACACCAAGGTAAGCCCTCCAAAACCAGGAGCCAAAATAAATCCTTCCCCCTTACGTTGTTCCTGACAGGCATTCAGACCAGTCATGCCTAGAAAGCAATTAATATAGTCTCTCTCCCCAGGCTACTGCCTAACTCTAAATGCAGTCACAAGCTGGCTGCCACCCAGTGTCCTGCTACTATGTGACTCTGATGGGTTCATGGGAGATGACTCATTCTAGAATGAATAGTGAAATTGAGAGAGGCCTTGGATATAATGCCTGGGGGTAGGCCGTACTCACCTGCAGCTCCACCAGGCACCCTCTCGATGTCTCAGCGTTGCCAAGTCCATCAGACCTCTGGATAAAGTTATAACAGAGCCTCAGAAGGGAGGACAATGATGGCAGAGTCAAAGGTAACAACACTGTCTCCAGCCTGGGAGGAAATATAATAACCCTGGCAGAAGTGGATGAGCCAAAGGGCATGGAGTCACTCTTCCCCCTTTCTTCTGAATGGGTAACATCCACAGTATTTGCCCCTCACGATCAGGCAGCTGGCTCCATCAAACTATCGACATTGCAGAATGCCAAGGGACTCACACAGGGCGTGCATCTGCTTGGGGGTAGAGACACAGACATCAGGATGGCTCAGAGCTGCACAATGCTGCTCATACTGATGTGCTTTCCCCATGGGGCTGATTTGCCACTGCACGGAGCCCACCCACAGGCTGTTCATGTGTGTCTATGTGTCCATTGCTCATACTCACTAATGTCATCAAAGGCACCCCTCATTTCCAGAGTCAAAAACCATGTCTGGGTGGAATTCCCAGAGAATCTCCCCAAAGGCTAAAGACCCAGACAACAGTTAGGGGCTGTCTCATATGCCAGTGACTCTAGGAAGACGTATTGTCACCACGCTGCTTACTCTGTGTCCCTGTCCTCCTCAAGTTCTCAATATCTTCTTTCTTCTTCGTTATTATGATTTCATTGTGAAATCTTTCCCATATGTACACGTGTTTGAATACTTGGTCCCCAGCTGTAGTCACAGTTCTGAGAGGTTTTGGACTGTTTAAGAGGTAGAATCTTGCTAGAGAAAGTAGATCACTGAAGAGAAGTGGACCTTGAGATTTGATAGTCCATCCCTACTTCCCGTCTGCTCTGTGTTCCCTACTTCTTCTCTATTCTCTGTGTTCTATTCTGTTTTTTTTTTTTTTCTGTTTCCTCTCTGTTCTGTTTTCTGTCTTCCCTCCCTTTCCTGCCTGCTCTCTGCGTTCTGGTCAGTCAAGATATAAGACATTTCAGCTATATCCCCCCACTGCCATGAACTCCATCATCCTTCTTGAACCATTAGGCAAAAGAACCTTCTTCCTCCAAGACTTCTCTACCTTCCTGATGCTGAGACCCTTCAATATAGTTCCTCATCTTGTGGTGACCCCCAGCCATAACATTATTTTTGTTGTTACTTCATAACTGTAATCTTGATACTTTTACAAATCATTATATATATATATATATATATATATATATATATACCTGTGTTTTCTGATGGTCTTAGGTAACCCCAGTGAAAGGGTCATTTGCCCCACCCCCAAAGAGGTCAAGATCTATAGGCTGAGAACCACTACTCTAGGCTTTTCCTTGCCAGGTACTTGGTCACAGAAATGAATTTATATGTCTATGCACAAATATCTCTTAATGTGTGCCCTACCTTCAACCCTCCCTTACTACATACACCACACCCATCATCTCTAACCCAAGCCTTTGCCTGTTTCTTCATGGTTCCCATAGGAACCCCGAGCTCCTTCGTGTGACGCTCAATGTTTTATGTGCCTTGGCTCAAAATGGCCAATCCCTTCCATTCCCTTTCCCTTCCTGAAGATTCACTACAAGCCGCCATCCATATCAGCCCTTCTCCATTCCCCAAATGCTCTGCTTCATACCTAGCATTCCCTCCCATCTCCTGCTCTGCTCTTTCATACCATTCAGAAAAAGTAATGCTGGCTTGGGAAAAGCTAGAGTTAACATAAAGCAAGGACCAGGGCTCAAGAAAGAATTCTGTCGCTGAGAACTTCAGCACTCAAAAACATAGCTCTCTGGAGTTTAGTGACTTCCAAAGGAACTCTAAGAACGTAATAATGAAGTGTTTCAAGGAACACTTCGATAAAATATCCCAGTGAGGGGCTAGGGACGTGGCTCTGTAATAGACCATTTGACTGGAATCCCTGCTAAGGAGCTGGAGTGTGGCTCAGTGGTAGAACACTTGCCTAGAATCCCCCAGTGAGGTGGTTGAAGTGTGATCCAATGGTAAAATGCTTAGAATCCCCCAGTTATGGGTATGTGAGTGGAGACATAGCTCAGTGACAGGGTACTTGCCTAAGTTCAACCCCCTCCAAGTGAGGGGCTAGGAATGGCTATGGCTCAGTGGTAGAGTGTTTGCCAAGAATGCACGAGGTCTTAGGATCAACCTCTAGTACCTCCAAAAAGTAAAATAAATCTCAAGCACAGAATAGCAAAGAGAAGTCTAGAAAGTGAAGGTCTACATCTTCAGCATTTGAGCACAATAGCCAATTGTACTTGACAATCTATATAGCAATCGTACTGACAGCAGCATTGGCCCAGAGTCTTCAGTGACCGGACATGCTGGCCAATCAGACGGCAGCATTGGTGTATTCTTCAATGACCAGATGCGGACTAAGCCCTCAGTTGCTGGTGTGTCAGGACGTTGGGTCCAGAAGCTTCTTGCTCGAGCTTAATATGGGAGGTGAGGGACACAGGGGAACACCAGGATGAACTAGATGGAGAGCGACCAGAGTCCTCCAAGGGTTTGGGACTAGTTATCTAGTCTTCTGTAAAACACAAAAAAGGCAAGACTATTCTCATTTTCCCATTTGCAGACCTGAAAAAGATGCCTCCTTTTTGCCAGTTTTCTAAAGGAGTTATATAAAAATCCTGCCTCTAAACCCAAAAAGGCTCCAAAGAAGTGTGATTTGTGTTGGCCTAGGAAAGATTCTAGGTGCTAAGTTTTTAAGTCTTTCACCACTTAAAATAGGAAACATGTGGATTCATTAAGCATTCACTGTGCCTCACATCTGGGTTTTCAGCTGGGTGTAGGGCTGCCTTCCTTAGGCTTTCTATTGCTGCGCTGAAACACCAGGACCAAAGCTAGTTGGGGAGGAAAGGAATTCTTTGACTTATACTTCCATATTGTAGTCCTTCACGGAAGGAAGTCAGGACAGGAATTCAAACAAGCCAGGGGCCTGGAGGCAGGAGCTGATGCAGGGGCCATGAAGGAGTACTGCTTACTGGCTTGCTCATCATGGCTTACTCGGTCTGCTTTCTTATAGAACCCAGGACCACCAGCCCAGGGATGACACTGCACACAATGTGCTGGGCCCTCCTCCCCAATCGTTAATTAAGAAAATATTGTACAGGTTTGCCTACACAGCCAGACCTGATGGAGGCATTTTCTCAACTAAGCCTACCTCCTCTCTGATGACTCTAGCTTGTGTCAAGTTGATATAAAACTAGCCAGAACAAGTGTGTGTGTGTGTGTGTGTGTGTGTGTGTGTGTGTGTGTGTGTGTGTGTAGGCTAGAGGACAGCCTTGGGTATTATCCTCAGTTATCATCTCTCAAAGAACCTATTCTTTCTTCATTTGACACATGGCCTCTCATCGTCCCAGATCTCACCGACTAGGCTAGGCTGGCTGGCCAGTGAGGCCCAGGTACCTGCTTGTCCCCACTTCCCCAGATTTGAAATTACAAAGACATGACACCACCCCTATGTTTGGCTTTTGTCTTGCTTTGTGTCTGTTTGTTTGTGTTTACAACACGGCTTTTAGTGACTGAACTCAGATCCTCAAGCTTGTGCAGCAAGCCCTTTGTCGCTGTGCCCTCTCCTGAGCCTGAGTACAGGCCTTCTTCATGTCTTGGGCTACAGTCTTCTGTAAGTCCACTTCGTTGTCCTGCGTTCTCTTCCAAGAGATGAAATTACAGAAAGCTAGCTGAACTTGTTCCTCGGAGCAAGACAGGAAGCAAGTTTCCTCCATGGTGTCTACTTCAGGTTCCTGCCTTGAGTTCCTGCCTTGGCTCCCCCGTGGTAGACTATGACCTGAATGTGAAAGAGAGCCTTTGCCTCACAAGGTGGTTTTGACCACATCATTTTATCACCGCCAAAGAAAAGCAAACCAGAACAGCCCTGTCCCAGAAATCCCATGACACACCCTAGAACCTCTCCTCTTTCACTCCTCAGAGCTTGTTCAGCAGTTCTGGCCAAGACCACAGTTTCTGGTTTACCCTTGACGGAAGAACCATCCTCTGCTGGGGAAGGTCATCTGCTACAACCAGCCCTGGAGCCTCAGGAGGGACCCACACAGAGTGGTTAGAGAGGGAAGGCATAGCTGCCTAGCCAGCCAGGTCAGCCAAACCGACCCTGATTATCAATGGAGTAACAGATGTTACTGTCAGTTCCTACCCCCACATCGTGCTTGCTAATCTTAATGTAGGATTCAAGGCAGATGTCCCTCACAGAGGGGAGCCTACCTTCATGCTCCATCCTATCACAGGGGTCTAATAGATTAGGGCACTCTTCTACCTGTACCCATAAAACATAGTTACATATTGCATGTAGCATACTGTATGGCATTTGTCTTTGGTTTGTTGAGATGATCTCATTGGACTTCTGATCCTTCTGCCTCCATGCTGACAGCCATGTACCACCACACCAGGCTTAAATGTAAGGTTTGTTTTGTTTTATATTGTTATAGTGAGATCTGCTGCTGTAGCCAAGTCTAGTCTGGAACTCACAAAGTAGCTCAGGCTAGCCTTGATTCGCAGCCTGCTGACTCAGTCTCTGGAGGAGTGCGGGGGTGAGTTGTGTGAGCCAGCACTCCAATTTGCTGCTGTTGTTTGTTCCATGTGTATGTATGGTTTGGGTGTTTCAGTGCGTTTTTATGTATTTATTTTGTGTAGGCATTGGTGTGTGTGTGTGTGTGTGTGTGTGTGTGTGTGTGTGTGTGCCACAACACTCAAGTAGAAGTCAGAGGACAATTAGGGTTATTTCCTTTCCTTTCACTCTGGGGGTTTCAGAGATGGACCTTGGAGACCTTTACCAGAGAAACCAAGTGACCAGCCCCTGTTTGTTGTGCTTTGAGACAGGGTCTCAAACTGGCTTCAAATATACTATGAAGCCAAGTCTGGCCTTGATCGATTGATACTCCTTCCACTACCTCTCAAGTGCTAGGATTATAGGCATGCACGATTATGTCAGACCCACTTGCTATGTGTCTGTGAGCTCTTGGAAGGCAGCAGCCAGAGTCTCGGGCATCTTTCAACCTGGGATGCAGAGAACAGAGCTGCCAGAGCAAAGGCTTTCAAGCGCGTGCAGGAAGCGAGGTGGAAGTTGTGGGAGCAGAGCATATATTTTGGAAAACCTAATAAGGGCTTCGGGCGTTTCTGACAGGATAGAGTGATGAACTGAGTTTAACAGGATAAAATTTAATTGGAACAAATGTAAGGTTCTGCCCTTGGGCCCAAAAGGCACAGGTGTGGAAGATGGAGCTGTGTGGAGCTGCAGTTTATATGAAGAGCCTGGGGAGCCAGGTTGTCAGGATGCTCGGCGCAGGTCAGCCGTGTGATCTGACGGCCAAAAGCATTCACGTGCTCTTAGCTCACGCCATACAGGCGGTTCAAAAGGAGCATGGTACCTGCAGTCTAGAGAGACCATTAGAGAGTTAGTCCTGGCTTCCTTCTTCTCTTCACATTTGGGTCGGGGCAGGGTCAGATGGTAAAGAACTTCGCAGGCAGTGAGGGTTAAAGTTAAATGAAACAGGGAAGAACAGGGTCTATTTATTGAGCCTTCAGAGAGCGTCTGAGTCCTGGCTACTTTTTAGACATTGACTTCTTTTAATTACTGTTGTCTTTTTATTTTTATTATATTTCATCTATGTATTTTGTGTATGTATCTCTATGGGTGCACATGCACGCACGTGCAGGTGCAAACACATGCAACGGTGCACATATATGGAAGTCAGAGGACAACTTTCAGGAGTCCAGCTTGTGCCTTCATTTATGGGGGTCCTGAGGATGGGATTCAGGCTGTCAAACTTGGTAGCAAATACCCCACTTGCTTAGCCATCGCTAGAGCCTATTATAATAATCATCAATGTCGTCATGATCATTTATAGACATGTTAGTGCATATGTATGTATGTTGATGTGTGTACTAGGTCACCTACATACCTACATGTTCAAGTGTTTGGCATTTGAAGCTGTCGGCCGTGTTTATTGAAACAGGATTGTAAATGGACTTTCTTTCCCACTGCCAGCCCCAAATAGGACACGGAGACTTATTATTAATTATGAAACCTTGGCCTCAGCTTAGGCTTGTTTCTAACTAGCCCTTATAACTTAAATTAACTCATTTCTATTAGTCTACTCTCTGTCGTGTTCTGCCCATTCTGCTTCCTCCGTGTCTCTTCGGATCTCTCCTGCAACCTAGATTCTTCCTCCTACTTCCTCTCTCTCCCAAGAAACCCACCCGTACCTCCTGGCCATTCAGCTTTTTCTTACACCAACCACACCAAACACACCTTCACACGGTGTACAAAAATCCCGCAACACAGGAGCAACTAGGCCAGTTGACCACTGAGCCCCTCTCCCCCAGCACTGGGATGGCAGGCATACAATGCTATGCTCGGCTTTTTTTCACACGAGTTCTAGGGATCGAAATCCAGTTTCCATGCTTGCACAGCCCGCACTGCGCTGACTGCATGCCCTTGCCTCATGTCTGTTGCTGTGATAAAATAGCCTCACAAAAGGCAACTTAGGGGAGAGAGTTGACTTTAGCTTATAGTTCCCGGTTACATCCCATCATCTGGGAGAAGTCCTAGCAGCAGGAGCTGGAAGCAGCTAGGCACACCTCATCAACAGTCAAGAATGGAGCTGCTCGTTCTGCTCATTTAGCTTTCTCTCTACTAATACAGTCTTGGGGCATAAAACTAGGGAGTGGGGCTGCCCATTTTCTGGCTGGGTCTTCACACATCAGTTAAGGCAACCAAGACAATTCCCCCACAAACATAGATACAGGCCAAACTAATCTAGACAATCCCTCTTTGAAACTTTTTCTACGTGAATCTAGGTTGTGTCAAAGTGCCAATAGAACTAGCCGCACCGGGTCATCTCTCCAGCTCCACTGTTTATGCTCAGATTTATAAAGGTGTTCATAGATAATTATAAGAAATTCATTTCTAACCAGTAGCAATAGCCCAAAATGGATAGGTCGGGAGTCTCCTAATAAGGGAAACATTTCTTTTTTAAATTTTTGTTTATTGCTCCAGCATGGTCATTTATTACAGTTAAAGGGGAAACACTAGAAAACATTTGCATAGCCCTCATTAGTTCTTGTATTTCAAACTGCAGCAAAATTATCCTCTTAGAATGCACAGTGTTGTCCACCAGTAGCCACGGGAAACCAGTTTCAGAACCATCCAGGATCTGTAGATGTTCAAGTCGCTGACATAAAACGCCAAACTGTTTGCATATAACCTGTTCACCGCCACACAGGTTCCTTACTTAAATATGATACCTAGCACAGTGCAAAAGCTCGTGTGCTCTGTTTTAATTTCCTAATACTTCTTATCCTTTTGTTTGCTTGTTTATACAGCTGGCAGTTGAATCTAGAGCCTTGAGCACAGCTCAGCAAGTGTTCTAGCACAGGTCCAAAAACATACTTGCGCTGGCAAATCCTAGAGAGGCTTGCTGGTGCTGAGCCACGCCCCTAGCCCCTCACTTCAGGATGGAGGGGAAATTCTAGACAAGTGCCTTACCACTGAACTATGTCTCCAGATGACTGAATGAATTCCAAACTCTCCTCCTCCCAGTTACCAATTACACTTTATTTTCACTCAACTGAAAATCATAAACAGTAAAGTAAATTAAGTTGAATATTACTGATGTAATATTGCCAGTGGGCCTCCAGTTTTTCCTCTCCCAAATTCAAAGCCATACTGAATAGATAGATACACATGAATTCTCTAGCCACTTGCCCCATGAGCTACAAAATTTCAACTTTACTTTTCTAAATTTTGCCTAATTCCTATTGCAAGTCCCATCCCCTCACCCCACCATCTTATAAGCAGTTGTAACTTGATCTTCCCAATGTGTGGTCAACCCACTGAACTGGGTGGGTTCTGCTTTTCCTTCCCCTTCTTGGGTTCCTTGTTGTGGCATTTAAGGGCTGGCCTTAATTGCATTTGTGAATTTATGAATCTGTTTTTCACCATGGAATCATCTGTCAAATACTCAGAAGCCATCACTCATCTACACTGGCATCTGATGGGGGTGGTCCTGACCCGCCTTCTGGCCTGAAACGTAGCCCAGGGAGAGTGAGGATTGTGTTTCACTACACATAATTGGTCTCCTGACTTCCGCTTAGTTCAGCTAGTGTTTCTCTAGGTCTGGTGCCCAGGTGAGCAATACCACTGTAGGGTGATGTCTTGCTTTCTCTTCTGTGGCTGTCGTAAACTATTCTGACCCAAAGCAACACAGCTCTAGGTTCAGTGGAGGACCATCGCTTAATGGAATTAGTGGAACACGATACCCTCCTGTGTCTTCCCATAACCTCCATACATGAAAGGCAGTGCACCCTCACCCCCACATACATATGTTCACACTACAATACATACTCTACACAAATATATATTCATACACATACACACAACATAGCATACTCTTTACAACATAAAGTATTCTTATAGGTGTGCTGTTCGGGTATCTCCAGGTAGATCCACTCTGTATGTGGGCAGTGCTGTGCCACTGAGCTAGGTTCCTGGACTGAGTAAAAGGGATAAAAGGAGCTGAGTGCCGGCATTCATTGCTCTCTGCTCCGACTGTGGATATAGCTGCTTTACACTCCCTCCGCCATGATTTCCCCACCATGATGGACTGTACCCTCAAAGTGCCAGTCAAAATAAACTCTCCCCTTTGGTTGCTTCTTCTCAAGTGTTTGGTCACAGCAGTGAGAGAAGGAGGTGATTCAAGACCCCAGATGACTTAGTTCCCCTTCGCCAGCCTAGACTCTTTGCAGAGTTATGTCTGCAGAATTTCATGACTAGTGTCCGCAAAGTACTCTGTCCTCTCTCTGCTCCAACGTGTGAAGGCCTTGGGGAGGCCTGTCACCCACTGTCCCTGGCATAAACAGTATCCTCCTTATCTTCATCTCTCAACCTGAACCAGCCTAGAGTCACCTAGGGAAAGTCTCAGTTCAGGGACCGCCTAAATCATCTTGGTCTATGGGCATGACTGTGGCGGGTTGCCTTAGTTGATGATAGATGCAAGGGGGAACCAAGTGCATTGTGGGTGGCACCATTCCTAGGCAGGTGTACCTAGGCTGTGTAAGAGAGCAAGAGCCCTGGAGAAAGCCAGACAGCAAGACAGCAAACAGCATTCCTCTACGGTTTCTGCTTGAGCTCACGCCTGACTTTCTTCAGTGATGAACTGTGACTTAGAAGTGTAAGACAAACGCATCCTTTCCTGCTTCTGTTGCTTTTGGCCAGAGTGCTGTATCACAGCAGCAGAAAGGCAAGCTGGAATAAGAGCAGTTGAAGAAGGCAGGAGGAGTCAATGCTAGCGTGCTACTGGCACCCTTTTGGACCCCTTTAGGAAAAAAAAGAAGGTCTTTGGAATCAGGGATTAAAAAAAAACAAAATACTAACGCAATGTGTATTCCCCAAATTCTCTCTGATTTACACAAAAATGTACCTTAAAGCCAAATATTTGCGGCCCTCCTTCCCCGACTCCGTTCTGCAAGCAATGGAAACTTCAAATAGAGTGGTCCGTAGGAGTTGGGGGTGGAGGGAGGGTCTCATTGCAGAAGAGCTCTCAAGGGAGGGCGGGAAGCATTGAATACATGACAGTACCCTGTCAAATCCGGAACGACTTCATAAACACTAGCTGTTGTTTTCAAAAACATTTCTGGAAGGGAATATTGCACAGATGTGGCGTGTGTTGGTGGGGGGTGGCTCCTCTAATGCTGTGTCTAAGACATCCAAAATAGCAATAGGCAGAGAAATCTCTCTCCGACCCAGTTATTTTGAGAGAAAACCCATGGTGTGGATGGAATGATCCAGTGATCTGAAGAACTTAATCTCTCCCCCGCCTCCCTCCGCCTCCCTCCTACCCTACCTCCTTGCCTGGCTCTCTCTGCAGGGTCTCCTTAGGTAGCCCAGGCTGGCCACACACTTGCCAACTTCCTGTCTCCATCTCCCAAGGACTGAGATTTGCAGACTTTCTTACCCATCCAAGAGATACTGGCTGTCAGTGTCAGACAAGCTGTATAAAAGACTGCTGAAAGGAAGCCGTGATCCTACAAGACACGAGGCAAAGGGAAGCGCCAATCTTGGCTTTAATAAACCAGAGTTCTCCATGTAAGTCCCCCAAATGTTTCCTGATGCGACTTTTTAAAAACTGTCTGATTCTTCAGAAAGGTTGTGAATCTAGGGAAAAGGGACAGAAAAGGGGTTATCAAATTCATAGCCAAGAGAGAATGGCTCTGTGAAATGCTGTCCCCTGGGCAGGACATGGCTGTTACTCATACGATCCCACAGCAGCTGTGGTCACTGGTACAAGGCACAGCAGGTTCAATTTCCAGCGCGGAGGGGGACGGAAATCCAGGCCATGCTCTTAGCTGAGGAACGATTGGCAGGTGGCACTCTGAGAGGAACAGTGACTTTGGGGGAAATGTATGGCCTGTGGCACTTTCCCCCGGAGGGTGCCCCACAGTCATGCGCATGGTAACAACACTAATTGGGCTCAATGGGTTAACAACAAGTAAATAAATAAAATATTTTTTTAAAGAAGAACATGAAGTAGGGATATGTGATTGGGGTACTGGGGAGACTAAGAGGGAGGGAGGGAAGGATGATCAAGATACATTATATGCACGGATGAAATTTTCAAAAAGCCAATTGAATGTTACTTTTTTAAAAAAGTGAAGGAAATTAAAGACAATAGGAATAACTATGTCTCTCCCATGTTGTTACTTAGTAGGTTATATTAGGTCAAGTCTGACCTGGATGCTTTTCTGTAGGGTTTATCTATCAACTACTGAAAGAGAAATATTCAGCGGCTTTCATAATGCATTTCAGTCTTGTGTACTTTGCTTCTTACATGTGTTTATCTGTGTTTGTGTGCGGTGTGTGGGTGCATACGCCATAGGGTGCATGGAGAGGTCAAAGGACAACTATCAAGAGAGTCTGTTCTCTTCTTCCACCACATGGGTCCCAGGGGTCGGACTCAGGTCGATCTCTGCTGCAGGCCTTTGCTTACTGAGCCAGTTCACCATCCCCAGTTTTGGGTTGTTTTCATAGGTGATTGGGGCTATATACATTTATATGTTTAGGACAGTAGACTCCTACAGTTGCATATAAGGCATGACTTTTAATGTAGCGTCACTTGTACAAACAAAACCAGATAAGACCTATCCTGTGCTGGCTCAGGGACCGGTGCCACCCTTCAGGACTATGAGTGACATTTGTCAGTGCTGAATCTTCAACTGCTCCTAGGCACGGACTGGATTGAACAAGCTCATCTTCCAGGTAGGCGTCATTAATTATGCTCTTCTCTACCAAAATTAACTGCCCTGTAAGAAGAAGAGTAATAATCATGGATCTGATGATAATATGCACTTTTAAATGCTTAGGCAGATTGTTGGCTTTACAAAAGAAAATTCTGCTTTCTAGAACAGTAGCTACCTGAACTCTAGGCTGGCAACTGCCAAAGGAACCTGACATACGTGTTAATGATGACTCTGCAGGGTCCGGGCAAGCTTCTGGATGGTTCAGGAAAGACTCTGCTGTGCTCAAGTGCTCAATGGAACCTTCATGGAAGGTGAGTTCTATACTACACTTCATGTCTGTGGAGTTCCACCATTCACAGGAAACACAAGGTGACTCTTATTATCTGAGATCTAATTCATTGTACTTCGATCTGAATTTCAAAAGTTTATTAAATGTCTACTGCTCTTCCCAAACTATTACTACACACAAGAAGGCGTGTCCCATTCCTTTGAGGAGCTCACAAGTTCATTCATGGTTCAAAAGAAAAATGGTGGACTGGGAGATGACTCACTGGGTAAAGGTACTTGACACCAAGCCTCATGACCTGAGTTCAATCTTAGGGTCCCACTTGAATGAAGGAAAGCACTAACTCCCACAGACTGTCCCTCTGATCTCCACATGCATCATGGCTTGTGCTCACACACACACATGCACACACTCACATGCACATGAACATCCATACATATGCACACACATACACAAATAAATTTTTAAAAGATAAACAAAAGAAACCAAACAGACAAAGTAAATAATACATACCATGTAATCCCAGCACCTGGCTCATGCAAAATTTGATCGGATGATCTTTTACTCAACCATGACTCTTAGGAGAGGAATTCAAGCCCAAACCACAAGGAGATAGACCAACTCCAATATGAGGAGTTCCTGGGACACTAGCCCAAGAATCAGAGAAATGGGGACTGGGCATGGTGATAGATGTCTGTAATCACAGAACTCAGAATGTAGAACCATGAGTTTTGCCACAAATTTAAGGCTAGCCTGACCTACACAGGGAGTTCCAAGCCAGTCAGAACTACAGAGCAAGACCCTATGCCAAGAAAACAAACAAACAAACAAACAAACAGTCAAAAAGCACAGCTGTGTAGTAGAATAGACAGCCCTATATTCTCCCACCACACTGGTCCCTTCATCTTGGAACACAGCTGGTATGGGTCTGAGTGTTTTTGGAGCCCCACTCTGAGCCCTCAGAGGTTCCAAGATGAAAAGAATTAGGCTAAGCTTAAACATTTTTTTTCTTGTTAGAGTGTCCATCCCCGCCCCCCCCACCACACACACACACACACACACACACACACACTCAGGATTTCAGTCATTTCAATCATTCCTTTTCCCATCCCAATCCTAGGAACCAGGAATAAGCCCATGTGGTCTTCCCATTGATGTAAATAACCATCAGCTTTATTGAACCCATCTGCTTGGCCTGGTGGTTGAAATCATAGCTCTAGAGTGTTTTCCACCAAGCGCCCCTTGGGCATTGAGGAAGCTGAGCTCCTGCCTTCCTTGAGAACATTTGTTCAATTTCTTCAAAAGAGCTCTCAGTACAGAAGCTCTGTGTTCATTTTTTTTCCTAGTATCCTTAGGGGCGGAATGTCTAGCCATTTTCTCCACATTAACCATCACTTTCTCTCATTTATTTTCTTTGTTGCCCCTAAAGCTGTTTTTTTCTGCCCCCTAGTCCAGACTGCCTGACTCTGTCACTCCGTCTGGGGTCTCTGAGTTAAAGACAGCTAGCCAACTTGGAGCCATGGTCCATGGCAGTCAACAGCCCCGAGCCAGCTTCTGTGTAGTTAGAGTACCACGCTATTATACCTGTACTGAGGCTCCAGTCTCGTGTAACCACAGGGTCCTAGGCTCGTCCTGCTACTGTGGTAAAACATCCTTGTCCACAGAGTTTGTGTTAGCTCACAGTGCCAGGTTACAGACAGTCACTACAGGGAAGTCATGGAGGTAGTACCTTGAGATAGCATCACATCTACAATGAAGAACAAAGAAAGTAACTATATACATGTGTGCGCATGCTTGCTTGCTTTCCTGTTTGCTTGCAATCAGCTCAGTTTCTCCACATTTAACACAAGTCAGTATCTCCTGCCTCTGGAAAAACATCCAGTAGGCTGGGTCTTCCAACATCCATTAATTTAATTTAAAAAATTCCTCCTACAGACATGTTCACAGTTGAACCCAACATGGACCTCATGGAGAAGCTCTTCCCAGGCGATGCTTGGTTGTGTCACCTTGACAGTTAAAGCTCATCATCCAGGTCTGGAGAGGTGGCTCAGAATATGTACTATTTTTTGCAGAGAACCTAAGTTCGGTTCCCAGTACCCACATCAGGTGACTTACAACTACCTGTGGCTACAGCTACAATATCCTCTGGAATCAGCTATAGGAGAATCCAGCACCCTCTTCTGTCCCTTACAGGTACCTATATGCGTGCACGCACACGCACACACACACACACAAACACACACACACAAACACACACACAAACACACACACACACCACTGTTTTAATCTTTAAAAAAGCTAAGTATCACACACAATAGCACTACAAACTAATGCCCGGGGCACTTGTTGCGCATCACATCTTGCCTAAGCAGGTGTGTCCAAGGATAGCTATGCATGAGATCCAGTGCATCTGGAAATGAACACATCATGTCACAACATCAAAAGGGTGGACTTTCATTCCATCTGCATGTATGGGGATAGGTTGCTTGCTGGCTGGTTGGCTTGGTTGGTTTGGATTTGGAGGACAGAATCCTTATGTAGCCCAAGTTAGCTTTAAATTCCTTATCCTCCACTTAAGTTTCACAGGGGCAGGAATGTATATGTGGACATGCAAGTCCTAGTCTATAACACACACATGTGTAATTAGACATGCAAGTCCTAGTCTATGATACACACATGTGTATGTGGACATGCAAGTCTTAGTCCATAACACACTCACATGTGTATATGAACATGTGGTGTAGGAGGTTCTTCTGTTTGTGTGTTGCTTTCATTGGTTAATGAATAAAGAAACCGCCTTGGCCTAGTTGATAGGACAGAACTTAGGTAGGCGGGGAAGACAGAACTGAATGCTGGGAGGAAGAGAGGCGGAGTAGGAGAGAGACGCCATGGAGCCACCAGAGACAGAGATGCTGAATCTTTCCCGGTAAGCCACTGCCACGTGGCAATACACAGGGTAATAGAAACAGGTTAAATCAAGATGTGAGAGATAGCCAATAAGGGGCTAGAGATAATGGGCCAAGCAGTGATTTAATTAATACAATTTCTGTGTGGTTATTTCGGGGCTGAGCTAGCAGGGCAGCTGGGAAGAACAAGCGGGCCCTCTCCCTACAACAGACATGCAAGTCTTAGTCTATAACACACACACACACACACACATATGGAAACAGGTGTGAGTGGGGGCAACATCTAGACAGGAGTCCAACAGAGGGCAATATTAGGTGATGAGGATGGTTGGAGAGTGGAGTGAGCAAAAGGACACAGGGGACATGGAAGAGGAAAAATCTGGGGAACCACAAGGGGAGAGCAGGAGAAGCAGGACGTGGAGAAGATAGAGAAAGGAGAACAGCACAACACATTATATATTGATTTTTAAATTTTAAGTAAATTTTTTTACAAAAGAATTTCTACCCTCACACCTCTCCAAGTCACCAGCTGAGTCTATTTTCTCTTGTAAATCTTGGTGCTAACTTTCTCTATAGAGAAGCCTCACCCTCGAGATTTCAGCCTTCAAATTCATCTTGCTTCTTGCCCTGCTCTGAAGCCCCTAACCACCACATCTCTTAGTAACTGCTTTCTGCCTGTGCACCAACACTCAGATTATCAGAGTTGACTCTGGCTTTTCCCGCCATGCTGTGCCCAGTGCCTAGATATTAGCCTCCTTTCCCATCCTCCGGGACTGGACACTGACCTTCCTTACTCTTTGACAGGACCTGGTCACTGGTTCCATCGGCCTCACACATCAGACCAATGGCCCTGTGGCTCCCAAAAGGAACCACCACAATATGACTTTAGGGTCCTTATACAAGCATTTGAACTGAGGTTCTCACTGATATCTCAGATCATATCAAAGGCATGGATCTGGACTCTGTGTTGAATGGAGCCTAGAAGAGTACTGTGGAGTTTGACAGGCACATGCATTTGACCACTCGGTCCCTACCTAGCCAGAACCAGTTCGAGGAGGTTACGGGATCTTTAGGAGGTAGAGCCTCGCTAGAAGAAGTGCATAACTTGGGGAAGACTTTAAGGGTCTAGAACCTTACCCAACTTCCTAGTTTCTTTCCCCCTCTCTGATTCCCGTGTTCAGGGAACATGTGATCTCCTGCTTCCTGTGTTTCCTGTCATGCCTTCCACACCATTTGAACTCTCCCCCTCTGGAAACCATAAGCTAAAATAAACCATTATTTCCTTAAATTGATGTTAGCCCTGATATTTTATTACAGCAACAGAAAGGGAATTAACACAGGTTTTCAACCTGGCCTTTTCTTCCTCTACTTATAAACAATTGGTCTGAGTCCAATTCCACTGCCAACCTCTCTCAAAGGCTGACTTTCGTTCCTGTACCTAGATCCCCAGAATTGGCTGCAGTCTTAAGTTTATCTCTGTCTCGTTCTCTTCTACGTCAGTCAAGAAGTAGCATCACAAGGTCCAGGGACCTGGGAAACTGGTGGGCAATGGGGAAGTAGAAAGAGGAGCTGGGAGCCTGTTCCCACACTCTTCAAATCTCCAAGCCAGAAGTTAGCAGCCAAGCACATATGAGCTTAAGGTCTAATAGGAAACATATGTTTCAGTTCTGTCCTTGCAAGAGAGAGGGAATGGGGGCAAAACAGAAGCTGCGGCTGGTAGTGGAGGCTGGACTTCAAACCCAGGCCCTCCTCTTCCCAAGTCCTGCCTAAAACACTGGGAAGTGCTGTCTTTGCTGATGAGGACTTCGTGCAAACATCATTTTGACTTTTGCAGGACGGTGGATTATGGAGCAGAGAACAAGGGACCTGGAGATTAACCAAGAAATTCACAGAGAGTCCAAGTACTAGATGGAAGACATGAGGCCAAGATGAAGGCAATGAAATAGGGAAGAGGGGAGAGGTAAACGGGCTGAGGGAAGAATTAAGATCTGGGAGGAATCAAGGCTCCATCCCACGCTTCCAACTGCACTGACTAAGAACATGCCTTTCTTATGAGCACAGGCTGGGAAACACAGGACCCCAGAACTCCATTCCCTGGCTCTGCAGTAACCTCTGAGACCCCGTCAGCTCTGCAGCCGTATGCTAGGGAAAGCCTAGCACGCAAATGCCAAGGTTAGCCTGAGCTAGCAGGTCCATGCCAAGAACCACAAAGTTCCATTTTCTGTCAAACACAGGACTTGGCAGAATTCCCTACCTACACAGAGACAAGCCCATTACTTCATCTCAAGAGCTGCAGTGCAAACCTCTGTTCTTCGTGTTCCTATTAGCAAGACCTCGTGGCTGACAATGCAGCTAATCTATCAGTTACTCCTCCCAGAAGCCCACGGATCAGACCGCAGAGGCCAGAATCCCAGTAGACATACATAGATATTTCCACGTGGGATCAAGACCCCAAGACAATCCTGTTTGTGCATAAGGGCCCTTATTGTTTTTCATTTTTTAATTAAAGGCAGCTTTTTTTTTATTATTCTATGCAGCCCTTCAAAAAAATCTATTGGGGGAGCTGTAATTTTACTTCCAATCTCCCCATTTAATACTCCCCTAGCGCCCATAAAAAGCTCTGGAGTTTCAGTCCATGATTTGACTCTTTACAGATAATTAGCCGGCAGAATGACTCCAAGGGGGAAGCAGGTATATATATTTTCACAACTTGGTGGGGAGTGGGTGGGAAAACCGTGGGAGAAGCATCCCCAGGCTGTCTTGGCTCATCTCCGTTCCAGAAACGTAAACATGCAATTCATTGAAAGATACATTCATTTTGGTTCTTTAATTGATGCCATAAAAAAGAAGTACATTTCCCTCCTCTCTGAAGCATCTTATTAAAAAGCCACTTGGCTTTCCCACCTCCAGCTGCCACCTCCGCCATCCTTAGTCATGTTACTTAGCCTGCTCCCTGACACCTTGGCCAGGCCCAACAGCTTAGCCTTGGTCTCCCTTCTATGCGTGAGCAGAGTGGCTTGCCTTCTTCCCTCCCCTGCCTTCATTTCCTCCTCCCTCAACTCCTCCAAGTTCACTCCCTCCCCTCTTCTCCTTTCCACCCATTTCTTTTCCTTTCAACATCAATTCTCATCACTGTAAACTGGCTGCCTTCTCTATGGGTCATAAGCTGTGTTGTAGGAGGCGCACTCAACGAAAGCCTTGCACCAACCTTGGGGAAAACTAACGCACACACTCACGCAGACACCTGTGCACTCACCCATGACCCCAGTGCACCCTTGGACATCTAAAAAGCTGTAAGCTTCTAGAAGTTAAAAGGCTTATTCAAACTGTGTCCTCACCCTTCTAACTCCCCTCTGTGCATATATATACAGGCACAAAATGTGTGTGCGTTAAATAATTTAGTGAATGGATGGGGTTGTTTTATAAAAGAAGGCTCTCGTGGTAGGGACAGGAAAATGGACTCAGGGCTTGCTAAACACAGAATCTGTTCCTCCAAAATTTCTAGGTTAAAACCTGATTTTAAACATGGTGCTATTTGGATGTGGGACTTTTGGGAGATGATTTGATCCCAAGGACAGAACGGTATGAAAAGAACCCTTTAAAGGCTGCTCCAGAGAGCTCCTTCATCCCTTTCACCAGCTGAGAATGTAGTGAGACGGTTCGATTCCCAACCTGGCGGTACTCGGATCTTCAGCTTCAAGCTTTTGGAAGTGTGGGAAGTAAATTTCTGTTGCTAATCAGCTACAGCATTGTGAGCCAACACAGGTAAACTTGAAGCTGAGTTACTCTGTCTGTGGAGACTAGCTACTGTGTGTCTCTGGGCTCATAAGCCTGGATACAAGGTCCCTGAATGCTCTAGTCCTACTACTAACCGCTCTCCTTCCACACTTAAGTCCTAGGAAGCTCATGAGGTTCTTTAAACCAACCCATTTCTAAAATGGAAGGTTCTTGCTCCCTCCCCGCCCAATCCACGTTGCCGCCTCAGGACAGAATTTGATGGGAAATTCTCTTCCACCAGCATTAAACAGCTGGTACTAATCAGGTGTGGCCATACACACCTTCGGTCCCAGCACTGAGGAAGCAGATCTCTGGGAGTTTGAGGCCAGCCTGGTCTACACAGCAAGTTCCTGGCCAGCCAGGATGACAAACTAAAACCTCCCCCCCACACACAAAAAAATATCTTTTGCTAGTCTTTAGTTGGAAGGACTGAAAGATGGTTTGGTGGTTCAAAGTGCTTGCTGCTCTTGCGTCGGATCCTGAGTTCAGTTCCCAGCCTTCCATAACTGTCTACAACTTCAGCTCCGCTGTATTAGATACCCTCTCCCGGACTCCCCATTTCCACATCCATGCATGAACACATAGTCACATAGAGCCCACACAGACACATAGAAATAAGACGATAGAGACTTTCCTCCCACTTCTCTGGAGTTGGTTTCTCTTTTCATTTACCACACCCGTCCCTTTGGCGTCAACGTTGGTACAGGAGCCCTGAGTTAGAGATGTTTTG
Source organism: Alexandromys fortis (assembly GCF_014885135.2). Taxonomy (NCBI): domain Eukaryota; kingdom Metazoa; phylum Chordata; class Mammalia; order Rodentia; family Cricetidae; genus Alexandromys; species Alexandromys fortis. Next base: position 2,146,915 of record NW_026068043.1, read on the forward strand.
ACCCTTCTACAACATCCCATTCTGAATCACTTCTCTTCGCCAAGACAGAATTTGCAGAGCACACTGAGCAACTTGAGGCGTCTTTTCAAACATTATCAAGAACAATGAAACATTTAAAATTCAGATGCAAGACTACTCTATAGGTTAGACTCACCCAGTGTCTCCCGATGGGCAGATCCTACGTTCTCCCGTACTGAAGGGATGCCCTGTCTTCAGAAGGCATTTAACCCATGGGATTAAGGGATAGTCCTGAGATTCAAATCTCCACCCCCTGGGAGTTCATCAGCTTTAGAGTAAGTAGTCCTTGCCTTCTCTTCCCCTTAAATCTGTATTAGCACCGTTTCTTATTGCTGTGACAAAATACTTCACAAAAGCAACTTCATGAGGGAAAGGTTTGTTTCAGCCTCCAGCCCATCATGGGGAAAGGGTTGAAAATGGGAGCTTCAGGGGCCTGGTCGTATGGCATCCACAGTCAGAAAGCAGAGAGAGATGAATAGCCGTGCTTTTCTTTCTACTTTGTATGCCAGCTAGGATGCACATCCCATAGCATAAGACCACACACACTGGAGCTGATCTTCTTATCTCGATGAGCCTACTCTGTGTTCCTCTCTCACAGACACGCCCAGAGATTTGTCTCCAAGGGTTTTAGAGAGATCTTCTCAAATTGGCAATCAATGTTTAAAACATGACATGCTTGATTTGAAATAGTATTCAACGAGGCCTCTGTCTTTGGATGAAAATCTCCAAGAAAGTGAGTAGCAAGGCAGAGGAAGGCTCATCACCCACTCTTTCCCACAGTGGTCGCCAGCTTTCTGTGTCGAGATTTATATGCCTTCTTTCCTCAGAGCATAGGACATTGTGATATGGACTTGACTTCAGTACTTGGGAGCAAGTACCATTGCCTACTCTTGGTGAAAAGACGATGGTGACATCTTCAGATCTACACCCTGTTCCTAAAATTGGGTCAGTTCCTTATTGGCAGGCATTGTCCTGGGCCTCAGGGGTAGCATAAGTCACACATAAGACAGCTATTAACTTTCTGAAGTTTCAAACCAGCTGTGGGAATTAGAATTACTGAAGGAAGAACATCTTACAACCCTTCAATCAAAGTAATTTCAAGATGCCATCCATCATGAGCAAAACACTGTTGTTACCCCAGGACAGCATTCATCTCTCCAACGGGGTGGAAGTTCAAATTCCACCCAAGAAGGGTTGTTAGGAGAATTTATAGAAGTTTCTGGGATCGGGGCACATGTTAGAACTACTTAGGGAATTATAAAAACAGAAACAAACCCAAGTTGAGCCCCAGGCAATCTAACAAAGAGTTTTGTTTCATAAGTTTAGAAGTTTTAATGTGGGAAATTTCTGGAATGTGAGATATAGAGAGAGAGAAGCATCGTGAATCTTAAGTCCTCATGCGCCTCATCTAATCTCAGGAATTAACAGCACAAGACCAACTTCACAGCCACCTCTGGTTCTACTCGTCTCTCTTCCTCCTCCTCGTAAGAAATAATTGTTTGAAACAAGAATAAGATATCAGGTTTGATTAATTCATAAATTGTATCTAAAAGATGAAAACATTCCTGGAGATTCTTCTCTGAGACAATATATGGTTTTTTTAAGACAGTCTCTCTGCTTAACTCTAGCTGTCCTTAGAACTTGCTCTGTAGACCAGGATGGCATCTAACTCACAGAGATCCACCTGCCTCTGCTTCCCAAGTGCTGGGATTATAGGCGTGGGCCACCACTGCCCGGCCTGATTACATATTTTTTGTTCGTTTGTTTATTTCTACTGTCCTATCATTGTAGCATGATTAATAAAAACCCAGAGACAGACACTAGGGTTCAACACGAAGACAAGCAAAGCAAAGCAGTCATTTCCTCTTACCTCCGCCTCAGTCTGAAAATGGAGATCCTGCCTCCAGGAGTCCTCAGAATGAGACTGGCAATGGTGATATACTGGACCCCACTCTAAATTGATCTGGATACTCACTCTTATAAATGAACCTTCTTTTATTTTCCTTATTTCCAGGTATGATGGTTGATACTGATTTTCAACATGACAAGATCTAGACCTTCTCAGGAGAAAAGCTCAGGGTGTGTCTGTGACAGGCATTCTAGAGTACGTGAATGCAGGCGGAAAGCCCTATCCTAAATGTGGGCACCACCATCGAGGACTGAAAAAAGGGAGGGGGGAGAACTGACCCAAGCACCAACACTCATCTCTCTCTGCTTCCTGACTCTAAATGCAAAGAGACCAGCTGCCTCACACTCCTGCCGCCATGCTTGCTCCACCTAGGTAGACAATACCCTCAGACCATGAACCGCAGTAACCTTTGTCCTCTAAGTGGCCTTTGTCGGGTGTTTTGTCACAGCAACAAGATAAGTAGCTCAAACATTTGGGCAACAATGTGCATTTCCACTGTTAACTCCACTAGATCGAAAGAGACTTAGGAAATCCGTGACGCGCAGCTCTGAGGGTATATGATGGTGCTCCCAGAAACAGTCAATGAATGGATTAATCTCTTGACGTATTGATATAGTACGACAGCATTATTGCAAGGTAACAGAAACTAGGAGGCAGAGCCTAATCGGAGGAAGTAGAGCCTTGGGAGCATGGCCTTGGGGGCTGTATCTGTTCCTTGTTCTTTTCTCTTTCATTGTCTCTGCTCAAAGTCCACCAAGAAGTGACTAAGAGCCTCCCCTACACACTGCTGCCGGCGGCAGCAGCTCGAGCACCTGGTGCCGAGCAATTCTCTGAAACCACGAGCCAAGGAGAATACTTCCTCCCTCTAAGGGGTACCTTCCCCGCGCCCATTCACAGCATGGAGAGGACCAAAACTAACACAGAGATTCTGTAAGAAGTCTAATGTCCGCTTGAGGTTAAGATCTTTTATTTGTGGTGGTAGTGATGGTGGGGTGTGCATGCACGAGTGTGAGTGTGTATATGTGTGTCTGTGTGGCTCTGTGTGTTTGCATGTCTGGCTGCCTTTGCGGCTTCGTGCATGTGCATGTCTGGCTGTGGTGTGTGTGGCTCTGTGTGTGCATATGCATGTATGCATGTGCGCACGCGCATGTGTGTGTGTGTGTGTGTGTGTGTGTGTGTGTGTGTGTGTGTGCGCATGCCTGTGTGTGTGTGTCACTGTGTGGCTGTCTGTATGTTGAAGCCAGAGGACGACATCAGCTGTGGTTCCTTGGGATCTGTCCACCTTGTTTTTTGAGACAAGGTCTCTCTCTGGCCTGGAACCCACCAAGCAGGCTGGACTGGCTAGATGGCAATCCCCAGGGATTCACGTAGCTGAGTCTCCCCCATACTGAGATCACAAGAGCCTACAGCTACAACTAGTTGGCTTTGTTAGCCTGTTTTTATACGGATTCTGGGGCTAGAACTCAGGTCCTCAGGCTTGTGTGGCTAGCACTTCACCAGCTAAACCATGTCGCCAGTCCAAGGTGGAGAAATTTTGATGAAAAAAATCCAGTCATTAAAAGACTAAATTAGGGGCTGGAGGAGATGGCTCAGAGGTTAAGAGCAATGACTACTCTTCCAGAGGTCCTGAGTTCAATTCCCAGAAACCACATGGTGGCTCACAGCCGTCTGTAATGAGATCTGGTGCCCTCTTCTGAAATGTGGGCATACATGGAGGCAGAATGTTGTATACATAATAAATAAATAAATAAATAAATAAATAAATAAATAAATAAATAAATAAATTTAGAAACCCAGGTCTATCCTTAGCTTTTTCCTCTTAAATCTGGATATTAATTGTTTCTACCTTGGGTGCTGGAAAGATGGGTCAGAAGTTAAGAGTGGCTCCTCTTAAGGAGGACCCAAGTTCGGTTCCTAACACTGTCAGGTGGCTCACAACTGCCTCTAACTCCAGCTCCAGGAGCAGAACGCTGAGGGCACGCACCTGCATGTACCCCCATACACGTACACCATGCTCTTTTAAAATGAATAAATATTTAAAAAATAATTGTTGCCTCTTAGGCTTATTGGTTAAATGAGCTAGTCCATGTTAGTGTTGAAATCAGATATGAGCACATTTGAGGAGGTATGACTATTGCCATTGTTATGACTCTCCAAACTTCTTGTTTAGTTTCCTGTTTCATTTCCTCAGCTGTCCCTACCGCCTTGGGATGTTGGCCCAACAAAAAATATACCACTTATAGTGAAATTGTTTAAAACAGTTATAAGCTCTGAAAATTCAGAGGGGGAAGGGATTATTTTTAGGAAGCAGAATTGAAACCTATTAAAATACATAGTTTCTCTTTCCATTTTCAAGTGTGTGTAGCGTGCATGTGTATGTACATGTTTGCTTGTATGGGGCAAATGCATGGAAGTGCATAGGCACATGTATGTGAAGGTCTGTGGCTTGTCTTGGGAATCATCATTGAATGCTTCTCCACCATATTAATCAAGTCAGGGTCTCTCAGTCAAGTTCAAAGCTCACTGATATGACTGATCTCTCTAGCTAGCTTGCTCCTGGGACCCAATGTCCGTCTTCTGAGGCTGGAACCACAGTGGGCTACCATACCCACCAGCCTTTATATGGGCTCTGTGGATCCAAAGTCAGGTTCTCATTCTGATTCTCAGCAAGTGCTTAACCACTGAGTAAATTCCCCAGCCCTAAAATACATATTAAGACTAATTTAAAGCATTAAATTAAAGAGTTAAGGGGGCTTCTTTAAGACAGAGTTGTCAAGGACTTTATTAGCTGTTGTATTTACTTAGTTGTGTACACATGCTCGTTCACAGTGTGTGTGTGTGTGTGTGTGTGTGTGTGTGTGTGTAAGTCATAAGACAGCTTGAAAGGGTCAATTCTCTCACTTCATCACCTGGGAACTGGATGAAACGCAAGTTGTCAGGCCTCCCAGCGAGGGCCTTCACCCTCTGTGCCGTGCCAGCCTGAGTTTTATTTTGATCACCGTAAGAAGAGAGAGTCCCCTCAGAGCAACCATCTTTAGGATGGTGAGATCCATCTCTACGACATCTGTAGAGTCTTCTCGGAGGTGACCGAGTTGGTTAGACAACCTGTCAATTTGCTTGAGCCACTAATTTAATTGATTTTTTTTTCTACTACATTGACAGACTGAGTACATTGATGGAATTGGCTGGCTGTTTTGATATCGTTTCGGCCCAGCTGAGTGGAGGTAACCATGAAGGGGAAATAATTGTTATTGACATGGTGGCGATGACCAAAGACACTCAGGCATGGGTTGCGGGAGGGGCACGGAAGTCTTTATAGTAGAACTGGCATCACACCTCACCAAGCTGAGATCTGGGTAATTGCCGCTTCCCAGTCCACTACAATGTGCTATCAGTAGTTGATAAAGAAGGGAAATTGGGAAAGCAACTTTGAAAAGATTCATCCATACCTATATAAATTATTTTTGCGTTTCATCTTTTCTTCATTTGGGTAGGGGGGCACACATGCCGCAAAATGTGGAGGTTAGAGGACAGCTTATGGTAGTCGGTTCTCTGCGTCCACCATGTGGGAGCTGGGGATTAAAAACTCAGGTCACAAAGTTCACCCAACAAGCACTTTACCCTCTGAGCCATCTCACAGGCCCTACATAGAAAGTGCTGCTGTCGCTCCATGAGCTCAGTTCTTCCAACAAATCTGGGGAGACTTTATACACTCTCTGCAGGGGTTGAATATGTATGTGCCAAAAAGGGCTCTACAGTGTGATTGGTCGGGACGGAGAGGCAACTCACCAGTTAGAATATGCACTGGCAGAGGATCTGAATTTAGATTCCAGGACTCATAGCAAGTGTTTCATACCAGCCAGTAACTCCAACTCCAGGGAATCTGATGCCCACTTCTGGCTTCCATGGACACCTCTCTCTCTCTCTCTCTCTCTCTCTCTCTCTCTCTCTCTCTCTCTCTCTCATACACACACACACACACACACACACATCTTTAAAAACAAAAGTAATAGTGGAATTAATAATTTTTACATTGGAATACCTATGTGGGTCTAATTTAATCCCAATTTCCTGAATAGAAAGTGATGGATCTATTTAGCTACTAAAGAGGAGAAGGAGGTTGGGAGCAAGACACTGGCAATGAGACAGAGAAAGGGGTCACAAGTCAACCTAGTCAACCTGTACAAGCAAACTCTGAACACTAGGAAAAACAAGAAAGTGAATGATCATCCCTTTAGGTGAATAAATTTAAGTCACTAAATATAGAATGGTGATGATTTTTAGAGCAAATGTTGGGAGATGACTACACTTCCTACCAGTGACTCTCGGGTATCATTTGGGGTAGACGCATGTCAGGCAATACCGGAAGCCCAAATGGCTGGAATGAGAAGAGGCTGAACTTCCGTTTCTGCTTTGTGCAGAAAAGTTCGGGTTTTTTTTTTTATGCCCAACAAGTTTATTTCAAAATAGATTTACAATGTCTTAATGAAGGTGATGTTGAAGTACCTGAGTATACTTTAAATTTTCTTTCTATAGTATTGCTTCTTTTTTTATATAGATTAGATTTCTTTTTTTTTAATTTATTTATTTATTTATTAAAGATTTCTGTCTCTTCCCCACCGCCACCTCCCCTTTCCCTCCCCCTCCCCCAATCAAGTCCCCCTCCCTCGTCAGCCCAAAAAGCAATCAGGGTTCTCTGCCCTGTGGGAAGTCCAAGGACCACCCACCTCCATCCAGGTCTAGTAAGGTGAGCATCCACGAAACTGCCTAGGCTCCCAAGAAACCAATAGGTCCAGTAGAATCAAAAACCCGTTGCCATTGTTCTTGAGGTCTCAGTAGTCCTCCTTGTCCGCTATGTTCAGCGAAACCGGTTTTGACCCAGGCTTTTTCAGACCCAGGCCAGCTGGCCTTGGTGAGTTCCTGATAGAACATCCCCATTCTCTCAGTGTATGGGTGCACCCCTCGCGGTCCTGAGTTCCTTGCTTGTGCTCTCTCTCCTTCTGCTCCTGATTTGGACCTTGAGATTTCAGTCCGGTGCTCCAATGTGGGTCTCTGTCTCCTTTCATCGCCTGATGAAGTGGAGGTTTCTCAGGAAATTTGGGATCAACCTACCCATGGACCCAGCAATACCACTCTTGGGAATATACCCAAGAGAGGCCTTATCACACAACAAAAGTATATGCTCTACTATGTTTATAGCAGCATTGTTTGTAATAGCCAGAACCTGGAAACAACCTAGATGCCCTTCAATTGAAGAATGGATGAAGAAAGTATGGAATATATACATATTAGAGTACTACTCAGCAGTAAAAAACAAGGACTTCTTGAAGTTTGCAGGCAAATGGATGGAAATAGAAAACACCATCCTGAGTGAGGTAAGCCAGACCCAAAAAGAGGAACATGGGATGTTCTCACTCATATTTGGTTTCTAGCCATAAATAAAGGACATTGAACCTAAAATTCGGGTTCTTAGAGAAGCTAAATAAGAAGGAGAACCCAAAGAAAATCATATAGGCATCCTCCTGAAAAGTTCGGTTTTAAGTCTGGATTCCATTTAAGATTTCACGGGGAAGGGCATTCTAAAGTAGGGAAGAGAGAAACCAGAAACAGAGACAGTTGCTATTCTTGCATCTGATCCATTGAAGACACTCAGAACATTGCACATCCTGGGGCCTGGGGCAGAGAAAACAGAACAAAGGCAGCCATGGCAGTTGTGGTAATGACAACTATCATCTGCTCAGACTCCTTCCCACGACCACGGAGACACAATGCCTACTGCAGACGGGTGGTCTTGTCCCGTGTTACCAGCTCCTACAAGCACAGGGTTGGACACCTATCTTTGTATTCCTGATCTCTCCTACAATCCAAATAGGAAAGGGTACCATCTGACAGGCTTATTGAATAAATGGTTGCATAAAAGCTATTCTTGGAGCTGCGGGTGAAGCACTTCCAAGTTCAGGTATGAAGAGCAGATTTTAGAACCTCAGCGCCAGCAGAAATGCTGAGCTTGAAGGAAGCCTGCAGTCCCAGTGCTCAGGAGGTAGAGATGAGTGATCCCTCAGGCAAGCTGGGTGGCTAGACTAACCAAAGGTCTCTCTGGGTTCGCTGAGAGACCTTGACTCGGTAAATTAAATGGAGAGTAAGCAAAGAAGATAACATGTCAGTCTTGAGCACATAAACATACAAACACAAACGCATACACACAAAAAATTTTAAATAAACAAAAAGCTGTTCTTATTTAACATTTTGGTGTGTGTGTGTGTGTGTGTGTGTGTGTGTGTGTTCCCCAAGCATGTGGAACTTAGAAGGCAACTTGTGGGAGTTGGTTCTCTCCTTTCGCCATGTGTGTGTCCTGAGGATTGAACTCAGGTCCTTGGGCTTGGCAGCAGGTACCTTAACATACTGAGCCATCTCTCAGGCCCCCAAAACATTATTCTTATGGTGTGCCTTTACTACACTGACGTTACTAAGTGTTAATGAGACCATTCCTGACCATGCCAGGAGCTCTGTATGACTTCATCTTCTTGCTGGGCCTCCATGTCCACAGGTGACCTTATACCAGACATGGTGGCTACTCTGTGTCCTTTCTAAACCCAATAGACAGGGGATGGATGCCGTTCTGACTGCAGATCAAATTGTTGTAGAGAAAGAAGGGTAGGGCAAGCGATGGAGTAGGGACGGTGAGCTTAAATAAGCTGTTAACTTATTAAGGGTGCCCCGTTAAAATCTGGGCCACATCAGGTCCATCCGTCTGTCATCTGAGAACCACGGCTGCCTGTTGAGTCTTCCCTCCAACTGTGGAAAGGACGAAGCTGGCGCATTCTCCCAGCACTGAGCACCATTCATCTTGCAACCTTTGCAGGACTTCCTTTGATGTTCCTGGGAGGAGGTATCCTATTGGCCAAGCATCAAATAGCATCAAAGAGAAGCGTGTGAATTTGCTCATGTGTGCACAGGGGCACATGCACATATGTACATGTATGTAGATCTGGAAATCAAGCTCAGGTGTCATTCTTCAGGAGCCATCCACCCTCATTTTTGAGACAGGTCCTCTCGCTGGTCTACAGTTCAATAATTAGGCAGCCAGTCCTAGGGACCCACCTGTCTCCACTTCCCAGTGTTGGCATTACAAGCATTTACCACTGCACCTGGCACTTTATGTGGGTGCTGGGTGTTGAAGCTGGATCCTTGTGTTTGTGTGGCAAGCACTTTCCTGACTCCACAGCCCCAGGAGCAGGAGTTTCAGCCCAGCTAATGCCCTTCTGTACTCTGCTGTAAGAGGATAAGGGAGAGAGATATCGTGGGTCTCTGGTGAAGTATTACTCTGTGTCTTCCATTCCCTAGGGCTCTTGTCGCCTTTACCCAATCACAGGCATGCCTTCTTATCTCGATAAAGATCCGCACCCAGTCTTTCAAGATTGTAGACTGTTGAGTCCTGTTAACCAAACCAAAGACACTTCCTAGTCTTCCACCCAAGCCCCTCAGATGCCGTTCTTGAATGAAAGGTGTAGACAGTCACATCTCCCCAAGGGGAGGAACTTTATCAGCACACCAAGATTAACAAAGCATCAACAGATGCAGGAGACAAAAGGTACAGCTGCAGTCTGAGCCCAGAGACAGCTTCACAAAGTCATGAGCAAGGCCTCTGGTGAAGGTCCTGTGTGAACTCAGCATCTACGTTGAAAATACACCTAAAGCCAGGTGGTGGTGGTGCATGCTTTTAATACCAGCGCTAGGGAGGCAGAGGCAGGTGGATCTCTGTGAGTTCAAGGCCAGCCTGGCCTACAAAGTGAGTTCCGGACAGCCAGGACTATGTCACAGAGAAACCCTGTCTTAAAAACAAAAAAACAAAAACAAACAAAAAATACACACAAAAAAAAAACCAAAAAGCACCTAGAACCAACAACCCCAATAGTCATCATCAGAGAGCCTTCATCCAGTGATTGATGGAAGTAAATGCAGAGACCCACGGTCAAGCACTGAGCCAAACTCAAGGAGTCTGTTGAAGACAGGAAAGAAGGATTGTACAACTTGGGGGGGGGGGGTCAAGGTCATCACAAGGGAACCCACAGAGACAACTAACCTGGGTTCACAGGACCTACCAAGCCCTGTTCATATGTGTGACCGTTGTGCAGCTTCATCTGCTTGTACAACTCCTGGTGGTGGAAGTCAGGCTCTAAAGCTTTGGCCGTCTTCCAGGAGCCTGGTCCTCACACGGGGTTGCTTTGCCCAACCTTAATACAAAGGAAGGAGCTTAGTCCTACCTCAACCAGATATGTCATGCTTTGTTGGCACCCATGGGAGGCCTTCCCCTTTCTGAACAGAAACAGAGGAGGAATGGATGAGGGGGAGGGAGGGGATGGGAGAAGAGGAGGTTGGGAAAACCGCAGTCAGGATGTAAAATAAATGAATAAATTTAACTATAATAATAATAATAATTTACCTAGGGCCAAGACCTTTTCCATCCGTCATATTCAGCAGGAGCATTCTAACCCAAGCCAACCTCCTTCTTTATTGAGTTATTGAGTTATTATGTCAATTACATGGTAATGCATCTCCTGTCCTTATTTCTTCCCTTGCTCCACTCTGAAGCCTACAGTTTAGTTTCAACACAGTAACGAAGGAAGAACTTGCTCTGGCTCATGGATTGATGATACAGTCCATCATAGTGAGGAAGTCATAGTGACAGGGAATGAGGCAGCTGATCACGTGGTACCCATAGGCAGGAAGCAGAGACACAGATGAACGCTGTGCTCGGCTTAATTCAGCCCAGCATCTCAGCCCGTTAAGTGATATCACATTTAGGATAGGTCTTCCCACCTTGGTTCACCCAGTGTGTAAGCTCCTTTGCAGACAGGCATATGTGGACTTTTCAGCCAATGTGTACAGATCGGCTGGATCTGAGGACCTGAAAGAATGGGGCAGACTACAGTCCAGTCTCCAGACAAATGTACTCCAGCTTCAGTGCGCTTATACGCACGAAACAAGACAGGCAATTATCAAGGAAGCTGTTTGAGTTCAGAGAAACACGTAAACAAACACCAGCAAGCACATACTAAGTGTTGACAAGCCGCCCTTTCTCACAACTTTCTCAAGACGGACCAATTTTAACACAATTGGCTGGCGCGTACTATAGATTATGTCTGGGAAAATATGAGAGCAAGGGAGAAGGCCAAATCCAGAGTCAGGGTGCACTGACCAGGTTGGGGTTCTGCAGCTATGTTCAGACATCCAACAAGAATAAATATATTTTATAAATTAAATGTAAATGGAGGTCACAGGAGGCATGAAGTCATATCCAAGAACAATCCCGGGAACAAAGGGCACCTGATGGAAAAGGCCCTCTGCCTCCCCCGCCTCTGAGAGCCCCTCTCACAGTTCCCCAAGGCATGGTTCGCCATGCGTCATTCTTCCACCCGTGCTCCAACCGCACAGAGGTTTGTCTTCTGTGTGGTTCTAGATTTTGTCAAGCTGACAGTCAATATGAACCACCACAATTTCACTGCATGTCAGCTTGACACCCAAGCACATTACTTTAAATCATAACATCCCACCCCTGGACCCCAAAGTCTCATTTATATCTCATAACACAGAATGTACTTAGTCTCTCTCTAAAAGTCCCCATAGTCTTTGGCTGTCCCAATGCTGTTTAAAAGCGTAAGATCCAAAATCTCTTCTGAGACTCAAGACAATCTCTGAACCAATAAGCCTCTTTAAAATCAAAAACAAGCCACATACTTCCAATATGAGGTGCTACAGAGGGCCCCTTCACATTGCGAACAGAAGGAACAGAAGAAAAGCAAAAAAAGATCAGACCGCAGCAAGCCATCTAGCCAGCAGAAAACATCAAATCCTGCAGCACCGTGTCCAGCATCTGGGATTCCTGATGGAATCACTTGCGCTCTGACAGGTTTAAGTAGCTCCTCTGACTCTGCCACCGACAGCACAGGGCTTAGATTCCCCTATAACATATCAGTTAAATTCCCCTTGCCCTCAGTTCTTCCATGGTTCCCCACCTCTCTCCAAGCGAAGCCTTGAGTAACTATTGTTCACCGAGGTGGTTTATTTTTTGTGGGAACATGACCAAGGTCATAGGAAGGACAGACATTCACTCAAATATTATTCTGGTGATCTGTCTATGAAGGTGTTTCTGGATTCAATTAACCTTTTGAATCAGTAGTCTATATAAAGAGAATGCCCTTTGAGATGCCCAAAGGCTCATGTGTTCGAGACTCGGTCCCCAATGCAGTGTTCAGAGGCGAGACTGAGTCAGGCAAACTTGGGAGATAATTTATCCTGGAATCCTATTTAGTTTTTGTTTTACACACACACACACACACACACACACACACACACACACACACACACGAGAGAGAGAGAGAGAGAGAGAGAGAGAGAGAGAGAGAGAGAGAGAGAGAGAGAGAGAAACCTGCACATCATGCTTCACACAAATGCCCCTCTCCAAACAATGTGCCTAGGAACCTCAGAACCCCCTGCATTGGGAAACACTACTTCCATTTCTGAAACTTACTTATTAGCAACTTACACTTAAGTTCCCCTGCCTTTAGTAACAACCAAATTTAGATAGTTTCTATTCAAGTATACTCGACATACCTAGGTAATAAGCAGAAGGGTTGATCAGGCCTGAACCAGTTTGAGATGTGCACATAGAAAAGCAAATCAAATCCTTCAAGGAGACTTTTAGGGAGGATCCTCTCTTTAGCATCTTATGCCTATTCATAATCGTGTGTGTGTGTGTGTGTGTGTGTGTGTGTGTGTGTGTGGTTAAAATCAGATACATTATAGGAAGCTATACGTGCAGTAGGAGAATGAATATATAACTTAATTAAAATACAGACCCATTCAAACTATGCCCCTCAGTAACCAACTCCTCCTTCTTCTCCCCTTGAAACACAAAGCCCCAAACAAGGACCCTTGAGCACTCTTAGTCATGTGACCCCTGGCAACCTTGACAGTGTACCCCTCTAAACTCTGTACTATCCCCTGCTGTGGGTAAAGTTACCCCCTTCTTTTGCAATTCTGAGTGAGCCCTAGACCAAGAACCTGGAAACACTCAATCCCAACCCCGACCAACAGACAGGGCGTTGGGAAGCAGTTGGCTCATGACTTCACCAATGAACTCCACTAATGAGTTCATAATTAATTAACTCCTGGGGGTGAGCCTAATGAAGGTAGGGTCTGGTTGGAGGAAGTGGGTTACTGGGGCAGGCTGCTTCTCTGGGCCTTTCTTCTATGTCTGCCTCGCTCTACTTCCTGATTGTCACAAGGTGAAGAGCTTGCTTGAGTCCACCACACATGCTCACTGCCGTGACTCTTTGTGTCACCTCAGGCCAAAAGCAATGGGAATGTGTCACCTTACACTGAGTCCCATAAAACCATGAACCAAAATAAATCCTTATTCCTCTAAAATGGTTCCATCAGGTGTTTATCACAGTGACGAAAAGCTGGCTAACGGATGTGGTGGGTCTCATCCAACTAAATGGGACGAAAAGGTCTGGATAATAAAGGATTCCTCCTGCCAAGTTACATAAACTGGGGCATTAATCTTTTCTTTCCTTCCACCTTGAACTGCAAACACTGGTTCTCTGGGAGGTCTTGAGTCCACCACTTTTAAAATGAAACCACACACATCAGCTCTCCTGAGTCTCCTGCTTACCAAGTGCAGATCTGAGGCTTTTATAATCACACGAACCAGGTCTAGGTTTTGTGTGTGTGTGTGTATGATTTTGTGTGTGTGTGTATTTCTGTGTGTGCATGCTTCTGTGTGTATATGCATGCTTGCATGAATGTGTGTGTGCATGCATGGTTATGTGTGAGTATGCCTCTGTGTATGTGTGTATGCCTCCATGTGTGTGTTCGTGTGTGTGTGTGTGCATGTGCTCATGCAGATGCACACACACACACATGCACATACACCTGTTCATGTGTTTGTGTGCTGTTGCTATTGGTCTGCTTCTCTGGAGAATTCTTTCTCACAAACAAACCTACAAGCCGTAGGTGTCTCACCACTTGTCCCCCAATCCCATTGCCCTTCCCTGCACCCTAATAGTCTCTTTCAACTTTCCCACAACTGGCTGTATTCTAGCTACGGCGGTCTCATCTTTATTTCCCAAAGTGAGCTCAGTTAAGTCGTATGGCCTTGGTATCGCCTCATCACAGAGCCTCACACAAAATGGCAGGTAGCTTCATATCCTCCTTACCTCCAGGGTTAAGTGGCTTACACCCTCACCGCTTTCAAGTTTCTGTTCAAGTGTTCTATGACTATGAAGTCACTTCAAACCAATATAAAAAATAAGCATGTGGTCTGGACAGTGGTAGCGCACACCTTTAATCCCAGCACTCAGGAGAGAGAGGCAGACAGATCTATCTCTGTGAGTTCAAGGCCAGCCTGGTCTACAGAGCAAGTTCCAGGACATGCTCCACGGATACACAGAGAAACCCTGTCTCAAAAAAAAAAACAAAATAAAATGCATGTATATTGATGGAAGGTGCACACATCACATATGTATTTTTTGATTTTCATTCCTTATAGCACCTCAGTTTTCTGTGTAGCATTTTTTATTTTTTATTTGTGTGTGTATAGACGCACATGTGCTTGTGGAAGCCAGATACAAATGTCAGGTGTCTTTTTCAATTGCTCTCTACCTTTAGTGAGAAGCAGGCTTTCTCACTAAACCTGGAACTCACTGATTGAGCTAGACTGACTGATCAAGAAGCCCCAGAAACCCTTCTGTCACCTCTTGCTCAGCACTGGCATTACAGTATATACTTGCTTGCTTGACTCTCAGGTGGGTACTGGGGACCCATGTAACTCAGATTGCCATATTTACCCTGCAAACATTTTACCAGATGAAACAAACATCTCTTCAGCCCTCCACAGCACTTAACATTTTTATTTGCACCTATTGATTTATTTGCTTGTTTATTTATTTTTATTGGATCTTTTTTTGGTTGTTGTCTGTGCTTTCTTTTTGTCTTTGTTTCTGTTTTGAGACAGGATAACCCTGGATGACTTGAAACTTGCTCTGTAGACCAATCTGGCCTTGAATTGAAAAGACTTGCCTGCCTCTGTCTCCAAAACCCTTAAAGATGACCTTGAACTCTTGACCCTCCTGCCTCTCTCTCTGAAGTGCTGATATTTCAGGTGTGAACCATTATGCCTATAGAATTTACAATGTTCTGACATACTACATGTTTACTTATCTAGCTTCCTTAAGTGTAGAAACTTTGCCTTGTTTATGTCCGCATTCCCAATATATAGCCTGGAACCTGGTAGTTGCTATCAATTGGTCAACTTAAATAATGAATACAAAAGATTTAATCCCAAATTACAAATAGAGACATTGTAGCTGAGTTGGAATATCAGTTGTACAAATAATCACAGGGTTTTTTTTTTTTTTAAAAAAATGTTTTTCTGGGTGTTGGTAAAGGGGATGACAAGGTGTCTTCGTGGATAAAGACACTTTCACCAGTCCTGACAATGTGAGTTTGAGTGTTAGGACCCACACGGTAGAAGAAGAGAATTGACTCCTGAAGGTCAAGAGGGAGTTTCAGGGACACGGGAGAAGTTGAAGGAGAAAGGGGTAGGGGTGGAGAGGATGTAAACATGGTACTCATGTATGAAATTCTCAAAAAAAAAATGAAAAACAGAAAATCAACCAATGGATGAATGTAAATAAATCTACAGAAGCAAAAAAGAAGTAAGTATATAAACAAATTGTGATTTTAAAAAGTTAAAGAATTAAACAGCAGTCTGAGCTTGATGGTTCATGCCTGTACCCCTGATGCTTAGGAACCTGAGGCAGGAGCATCATGAGGCAGCCTGAGCTATGTAGTGAGTACCAGGTCAGTCTGGGCTACGTAGTAAGGCCCTGTCTCACAACATATAATTAATTCATTAGCAGCAAGGGCTTGAAGGCCGTTGCCCTCCGACAGAAACCTAGTGGACAGTTCCTGCAGACTGCTGATTAAGAGCTGATCTCTGCACTTTAAGAGCCAGCAAGGCACACAGCATGTTTGACATCCTCATCTATAAATTAAGGCGTGCAGCCTGGATCTGAGCTGGAGGTAAGTTGAATGCGCAGCCTCACACGGAGCCAAGATTTCCCTCAGAAAACAGTTCTGGATCGGCTCCAGCGTGGAGACAAATTAGAGGCAGAGGCCCCGAAGTTCAATGCCAATGAGAATAGCCACAATATTTTTAGTTGAAAATAGCCCACCAGGGCCATAAAAACCTCAATGAGGAAATCAAACTTAGAAGGTCTAGGTTTAAGCTCTGTGACATCTCAGCAAAGTCTCCATGAGAAACTGGGGATAAAATACTGCCCCAGCCAGTAAGTGAGTTGTCTGGATATAAAGGGTTGTCAGAAGAAAGAAGTTGAGAAGGCTGAAGTTGTGACGCACAGCGTGGTCTGAAAAAAAGGAGGAAGAAGCTGTGTCTGGTGGCAGAGACCTGAAATCTCTGCTTCTTCAGAGGTTGCGGCAGGAAGATGATGAGTTCAAGGCCAACCTGAGCAGCATAGCGTGAGATTTCTGTCTCAAAATGAATAGAAAGAGTGTTGAGTGCGTAGTCCAGGGGTAGAGCAAATGCCTAGAACCCAATATTGAGTGCTGTGACTCAGCAATAGAGCTCTTGCCTAGAGCCTGACAGTGGGAAGGCTAGGAGACATGACTCAGCAGTAAAGTACCAGCCAGTGAGGGGCTGGGGTGTGGCTCAGTGGTAGAGGCCCTGCCTAGAATCCCCCAGTGAGGGGCTGGGGTGTGGCTTAATGTAGAGCACCTGCCTAGAATCCCCCAGTGAGGGGCTGGGGTGTGGCTCAGTGGTAGAGACCCTGCTTAGAATCCCCCAGTGAGGGGCTGGGGTGTGGCTTAGTGGTAGAGCTCTCGCACAGGTTGGAGACCCTAGGTTTAAACCCTAGTACTGGGGAGGGGCAGGGGAGTCTGAAACTGGAGCTGGCGTTGGCCTCTTCTGGGATGACAGCCAGGTGGAGAGCTGAGTATCTGCTAATTACCCTGAAATGGAGCTATTAAATGCCCTCCCCTATTCCACAGCATAACCACAACAGTCAAATGAGGTCAAGTTTGCAGAAATGCCTTGGAGGACCATCAGCAGTCTCTACGGGTCTCTAACCTCCATAGACCAATGGAAGGCATGTTGAATGTGCTGTTTCACACGTTACACAAGATTCCTGAAACAGATTAACTGCTACTTGAGAACTAAGCCTAGCTAACGTCACTCCTAGCTCTTGTCTTGCATACCTCCTGCATGAAGGCAAATCCTTCTGTCTTGTCTGTCTTTTCCATTCTAGCCCTTGTAGGAACCAACTGCACATCTGTCAAACTGAGCTCAAGTGCCAAACATTTACCTAGTTGACAAACCACTTCTTAAGTTCCTGTTGGCAGTTGCAATCGCTTGCCACTGATTACAAAAGTCATACATGTTTGAGATGACATATATTCAGTGTCGTTCTTCACTGCTTTGCTAAAAGAAAGATTAAAAATAGATTAGGGGTTCATTTAAATGAATCATGATAGCCCCCAAAACAGAACATTTATTAAACTTTAGGTGCCTCTTTATGCTTCAATGTGACCTCATTACTGAAATATATTGCTACATCAAGAGAGAAAAATAATAATAGAGAAACATGGGGCTGGAAGACGGCTCAGTGGTTAGGAGCGTGTGCTAATCTTGAAGAGACCCAAGGTTGGTTCTCAGCAGCCATGTTAAGCAGCTCACAACTGTATGATGCCTTTGTTCATTTCTCACAGCTGCAATAAAGCATCCCTGACAAAACAACTGGAGGACTGAAGGGTTTATTCTGGCCTGCGGCTCTGGTGATAGGAAAGACACAGCTGCAGTCAGGAAAGTCATGGCCTTGACACCAGGAGGCAGGCTGGCCACACTACCTCAGTACTCAGGAAGTAGGCAGTGAAGAGGAAGTAAAGCAGGGCCATAAAACTTTAAGACCCTCTTTCAGCGGCCTCCTTCCTCCAGCAATGTTCTGTCTCTTCAAAGTTCCACATATCCCCCACCCCACCCCCCAAAAAAAGACCAGCAAACTGGAGATCAAGTGTTCATACACATAAGCCTGTGAGAACATTTCAACTCAAACTACAACATAATGGATTCTTAGCTTAGTGATGTGTAGAACATTTTAGTATACCCATAAAGCTGATAATAGAAACTATTTCCAGGAAAAAGAAATAAGCAACGGATGTATGGATGGGTAGATGGATGGGTGGATGGATGGATGGATAGATGAAAAAGAGATAAAATGAGTTTTGATTTTTGTCTCATAAGAATGTATTACCTTTAAAAACTTAAAATCAGAGGCAGGAGATATGGTTCAGCAGTTAAGAGCTCTGGATGCTTTTCCAGAAACTTGGGTTCAGTTCCCAGCACCTACATGGTGGTTCACAACCATCTGTAACACCAATTCCTGGGAGATCTGATGTCTTTTTCCGGCCTCTGTGGGCCCTGCACACATGTGCCGGGGGGAAAAAAAACACCCATGCACATAAAATAAAAACAAACTTCAAAAAGACCTTAAAATCAAAATAAAGACAGTACAAAATATACTAGAAATGACCATTATAGAAATACCAAAATACAAAAAGCATAGAGAGGAAATAAGTAAAATCCCATAGACTCATAACCAGATCTACTGAACTTTATTAGTTTTTGAGGGTAGAGGTTGAGGTAGAGTCTTGCTATATAGCTCAGGCTGGCTTTATACTAATAATTTTCCTGCCTCAACCTCCCAAGAACTTAGGTTACAGATGTGCACTACTATACCAACTTCAAAATTACCTTTTTTTTTGTTTTAAGACAGGGTTTCATATAGTCAGGGCTGCCCTTGAACTTAGTATATAGCCAAGAATGACCTTAAATCCCTGATCCGCCTGCCTTTATTTACCTCCAGAGCGCTGGGATGACAGGGATGTGGCACCATGCCATGTTTATAAAGTGCTGGGAATCTAATCCAGAGCTCGGCACATGCTAGGAACTAAGCCACGACCCCAGCCCAGTGTTAACCATTAACTGCCCAATGCATTTCTTTCCAATTGCTTTGTTTCCATTTTTCCCATACCTAAGATCACATGGTGTATAGTTTTTTTTACACTCTAACATAATATCATAAGTATTTCCCCATTGCTGACATGCTAATGAGATGATTGTGTGGTGAATGACTCCAGTACATCCTTAGACATTGGTCATTGTCTCTGTTTCTGACTGTATCCTTAAGTCAAATTCACCAAAAACAGACCTAGTGACTCAAAGCATATTACCTGACTCTTTTGTAGTTTTTGATACAGGTTTCCATATTTATTCCAAAAAATTCCATGTTAGCTTGTTCTACCAACTGCATCAAAAGTTGGTAGAGAGAGATTTATATACTCATGATACGCTATGTGACAGTGGCAACAACCAAGACACAGAGTCAAATTGGATGCCCATAAAGGAAAATGTGGGATAGGTACATACACACGCACACACACACACACACACACACACACACACACACACACAGGCACAGTATTTCATCTAATGTTTCACCCTTGACAACTGCCACTCAAATCCCCGTGATAAGGAAGCGGCACGCCCCACCTTTAGGAGACCTATTGTCGCGTGCAGCAGCCAATATTTATACGAATTTATCTTGAGCCAAATACTACTTTGTGCTTTGCACGGGTTATATTCCATCAATCTTCCTCCAAAAAGCTTTCAAACATGTCTTCCCCTAGGACTTCTATACTCCAAGCTGAGTAAATACATCGAACTTTCCTTTTGTGAAACAACACCATGTCTCCCGATTGCCTTGATTCTCTGGGAAAATAGATGTCGTGGTCAGGACTCCATACTATCTCTTTCCAGAAAGGGACCTATCTGCAAGTCCACTGCCACGGACCTGCACAAGGTTCATTACACTACTTCCAAACAAAACTGCAGAAGGTGACTGCAGGTCTCCACTCACACAATCAGCTCTTCTTCTGTAAGGAGCTGAACCTCTCCCTGGGTGGCGGTTGCTCCGTCATCAGGGTTTCCAGAATAATAAGGTGCATAGAACAGAAACCTTGTATTTGTTAGAGTCACTGTGACCAAATTCCTGGCAGAAACAGTTTAAGGGAGGAAGGATTTGTTTGAGCTCACAGTTACAGTGTTGCCCATCATGGCAGAGCAGGTCAGCTCAGAATGGCAAGTGGGATGCAGAGAGAAAGAGGAACAGGAAGACACTAGGGCAAGACGCAGCTCCAAGAACTCTCCAGTGACCCGCTTCTTCCAACTAGCTCCCACCTCCCACTTTTCAACATCCTTTAAAAATGCCTTTGTCTTATGACTCCACCAAGGGATCAATCCAAAAATCAGTCAGAGCCTTTGTGAGCCAATTGCCCCTGGAAACATCTTCACAGGCATGCCCAATCTCATCACTTAGGTGTCTCTTAATCCAGTCAAATTGGCAATCAAGATTAACCATCAGAGCTACAGACCTACAGCAGTAATCCACCAAAGCATGAATGAACAAGAAAGCAGTGTTTGGGGGACTGGGGAGGTTGGCTCATTTAGAAAAGTTCTTACAACCCACGCAGGAGAACCTTAGTTCACTCTTCAGAACCCACATAAGAAGCTGGGTGTGGTGGTGACACATACTTGTCATTCCAGCACTGGAGGGTTCCTGGGGCTTGCTGGCCAGTCAGTCTAGGCAAATTGCTGAATTCTAGGTCAACTTCCGGCAATAATGCCTGGCCTGCACACAGACACACACATACACACACACCCATAAATTCACGTCCACATACTTACACACACACCATACACACAAATACATGTGCACACACCCAATATACACATATACCCATACATACACATACATATGCATACACACATATATACACACCATACACATACATTCACAAGCACACACACACCAGTATACCTATATACCTATTCATACACACATATACACCCACTATACGACACATATACATGTGCACACATACCAATATACACATCTGCCCATTCATACACACATATTCATATGTGTACACACACCAATGTGGTATAGGAGGTTCTTCTGTCTACTTGTTGCTTTCATTGGTTGAATAAAGAAACTGCCTTGGCCTTTTGGTAGGGCAGCACTTAGGTAGGTGGAGAAGACAGAACTGAATGCTGGGAAGAAGGGCAGAGAGAGAGCCACCATGGAGCTGCCAGCTCAGACATGCTGAATCTGTCCTGGTAAGCCACAACCTCATGGTGCTACACAGATTATTAGAAATAGGTTGAATCAATATGTGAGAGTTAGCCAATAAGAGGCGAGAACTAATGGGTCAGGGGCAGTGTTTAAATGAATACAGTTTCTGTGTGCTTATTTTGAGGGTAAGCTAGCAGGACGACCAGGACAAACAAAGGGCCGCCCCACTCCCTTCAACACCAAAATACACATATACCCATATATATACATAAACACACATATACACAAACACCAACATATACACATATAACACATACACACACCATACACACATAAACACACCGATATACACATATACCCATACATACATACACACATACACATGAAGATACTTTTTCTGCAAGCGAGTGACTTTTGAGGCCCTTAGTTGCTTGGCAAAGCTGTCTATACAGAAAACTACCAAAATGTAGCAATTTTGGCAAAGGAGGGATCTTTACCCTCTCTCCCCATGTCAGGAGACTTTCCTCCACAAGACATTTGCTGAGTAGTATACCCACATCCACTCACTTAGATCACAAACATTTACATAGCAGATACTCTAATGCCAAGAGCTATTCTAAGAACTCTACCCATCATGGAAGATTCTATTCTGTCTGTTTCACAGATGAGGTTGCTGAGTCAGGAAGAGGCCACACAGTGGGCCAGAGAATGATCCACAACAGCCAGGCTTTTGGTCTCACAGCCATATGTTTATTAAGTGTGCAACAAGAAAGCATTAAAGAATAAAACAGCAGGCAGCAGAAAGATAACGGAGCATGAGAAAGGACATGGGCACCATGCAGTAGGACACATGGGGAAGGTGTTTTAACAAGCTGGAGTTCCTTGGTAAGAGCCCTAGGCAGAGCAGCATCCCCTCGGGTGAGACTTTCAAGTAAAGAAAAACGAATAGCAACAGATAGAGATAAAATTACAAAGTGGGGGAGCTCACAGCATCCCGCAGAAACCGCTGGCATCCAGCAGAAAAACCGCTGGAGTGGTGGAGGCGGTCATCTGGAGCTCTCCACGGAGCTTGCTCTCTGTAGATGAATTTCGGGTTCTCTCTCCCGCTGCAGGCACTTTCCTATCATGTGATAAACACCAGTGAGCCCTGCTGGCCATGGGTCACCTTCTAGCTACCCTCAAGGACACCGTGTTTTCACTCTTGGGCTGGTTTGCTGTTCTCATTCCTCCTGTCACAGTCAGAGGGACCCAGCCTATCTCTAGACACAGGGTCTCAGACGACACCTGAGACAAACATGCTTGAGACTGAAGTTGGGCGTGGGGGTTGGGGCAGTTGGCAAAGCCATTCCCACAGTCAGCTTCTCCGAGAGCTGGAGCAGCATGTGTCAATTTACCAACATCATATACATTACGGAGTTCAAACTCAGGAAGTCTGGCTCCTGTGCCACATTGTCAACTGTTGGCTGAGCCCTTACCACAGCCTCCAATGCTTACAGGGTGCATGTACGTTCTTAGAATAACTCCAGGCAGTGAGGTAGTCAGCTGGAGCTCTCCACCAAGCCTGCTCTCCATGGCTGAACTTCAACTGCTACCCTCATGAGATAAACACCATTAATAGACACAGAGATATAAAGTTACTGGTTCAAGATCACACAAGGACTCTATCTATCTATCTATCTATCTATCTATCTATCTATCTATCTGGTGGGTCTTTGTTTCCTTGTTTGTTTGTTTTAAAATAGGGTCTTTCTACATAGTCTTTGCTATCCTGGAACTCACAATGTAGACCACCAGGCTGGCCTCAAACTCACAGAGGCCTCCTGCCTCTACCTCCTGAATGTTGGGCTTAAAAGCATGTACCACATGGCCCAGGCACACCGGGACCATCATGGCAGCAAAGACCGTATTCTGTAACGCAGTAATAACAATGGTTTTGAAACGGGGAGAGGGCTGAGGCTGGCGCTCATTTGGGAGAGTGCTTGCCCAACCTGCACAGCCCTGGGTCCCATGCCCAGCAACACATAAAGCTGGGTGTGAAGTGGCATGCCTAGAGCTCCAGTTCTCACCTATAGGTGAGTCGGGGGTTCATGTGGTGGGAGCAGAGCTTGCTGTGGGGAAAGTGCTTGCTCTGAAAGCCTGAGCTCAATACCCAGAACTCACGGGGGTGTGGGGGGAGTCACCAGCAGGAACACAAGGCTTGTCATTCCAGGACTGGAGAAGAAGTGGCCAACAAGTCTAGTCTACTTGGTGAGTTCTAGGTCAGTAAAAGACCCCGCCTCAAGCAGAAAGTGGATCGTGCCTGAGGAATGACAGCTGAGGTTGCCCTCTGGCTTCCATGGGCACCCACACAAACACTTCTACCTGTATACACATGCGTGTACCTACACATGCACACAAAAGTGTTCAAGGTTATCCTCAGCAGCATAGGAAGTTTAAGTCCAAGCTGGTATATTTGAGGTTATGTAAGAAAGAGCAGAAGAGTGGGAGGGAGGGGAGAAAGAGAGGGAGGGAAGGAAGGAGGGAGAAAGGAAGAGAGAGAAGAAAGGAAGGAAGAAGGGAGGGAGGGAGGGAGGGAGGGAGGGAGGGAGGGAGGGAGGGAGGGAGGGAGGGGAAGAAAAGGGAAAGGAAAAGAAAGAAGGAAGGAAGGAAAGAAGGAAGGAAGGAAGGAAAGAAAGAAAGAGTAAAAGGAAAAAGACAGAGGGAAAGGAGGAAGGAAGAGAGGAGGGAGGGAGAGAGAGAGAGAGAGAGAGAGAGAGAGAGAGAGAGAGAGAGAGCACTCCCAAATGTTCTAGCTCCCTCTTCAAATGGAGAGGCAGATCTGCACAAACTCAGCACCATGACATCTTCGGGAATTCTCTCTGCTTGTGTCACCATCGCTGCCATTAATAGATGTTTACCTGGCAGCCAGCTTAGGAGAAATGCTAGGCCAGGCTGGCTTGCCCCAGTTAACACCGCAGCAATAGGCTTGCTCTAATTAGCCCTCGGCATGGTGTAAGATGAAATAAACGGAAAGGCATCCGGCTCCCCAGTCAGGTGGCTCTTACTCGATGCCTACAGTTTTCACAGGTTTGCACAGCAGCCAGCTGCCCCAGAATGTCGCAGGAGCTGAGAACATAATACTCCTGTCCTCCTGTTTCATTATCGCCAGCGAGGGTGGCCACATTAAAGGATCAGTGTGAAATGGACAATTCACACATCCTCCCCGGTCTCGCAACAGTGTTGGTCCCTGCTGATGCCCCGGCTGCCGGGCCTGCTGCAGCTTCATGGCGTTCCCCACAACAAGAGGAAAAGGTCTCTGTCAGCAGGAAGCGTGTGCAGACAAGCAGGCTGCTGTGCGCATGAGTGCACGTTCCCTGTGCCCCATTCTTCACGTGGCTTAAGGGTGTCTCCCAAAGGTCCGAGTGCTTAAGACGGTGGTTCTCAACCTAGAATGACTGTTTCGCTGGGGTCACAGAGCAGATATTTACATTATAATTCATAACAGTACCAAAATTAAGTAAGGAAGTGGCAACAAAAATATTTTTATGGTTGGCGGTCACATGAGGAACTGTATTAAAGGGTCACAGCTTAGGAAGTTGAGAACCGCTGGTTTAGAAGTTAGTCTCTGATGGGACAATGTTTGAGAGAAGGTAGAAAAAAAACACCAAAGACTTAGAGCCAGTCTGGAGGAAGGCTCGGTGTTAGGACCCCTGCCTAGAATCCACCAGTGAGGGACTGGGGTGTAGCTCAGTGGTAGAGCCCCTGCCTAGAATCCCCCAGTGAGGGGCTGGGGTGTGGCTCAGTGGTAGAGCCCCTGCCTAGAATCCCCCAGTGAGGGGCTGGGGTATGATCCAGCAGTCACATGCTAGCCTAGCAATACACAATGACGTAGATTTCATCCAGCACGCTCCCTCACCGCCCCCCCCCCACCGCAAAAAAAAAAAAAAGGGTAGAGTAGGAGATTACTAGGTCATTCAGGACACTGACCTTATAAAAAATTAACATTGGTCTCAAAAACAGTTCTTACGAGATGAAGTCCATACAAAAGAAAAAAGCTGGCCGATCTTAGACTTCCAGCCTCAGACTTCATACTTCATTATATAATACTGTGAAGACTTAAGTCTTCCCAATACTCTGAGTAGTCTTGCCTTAAACTGGAAAGAAATCCAGGTACCCTGTATTCATATCCTGAGCTGCATATCCAATGGCCTGGTTTGCAAGTCTGCCTTAGCTTCTAGCCACAGAATCCTGTTTTAATAATCTATCTCCCATTGGTAAACACCATTTCCTCTGAGACAGAGACCTGCCATGTTTTTCTAGCTTTCTCTCTCAAGTTCCAGTCTCCCATGGCAACAGACCAGCTCTAAGTCCAAGCTGGTGTCCTGGCCTAGCCCAGTTATCTCCACTAGGCCATCACTCCTTCTCTCGAAGACCCGGAAGGGCCCTGACGATTTCTTGTGGGAATGGTTCCTGCCTCCTGTCATTTGTCATTTTATTTGGTCATGTTATGACATGTCACTTGTGTTCATGGGATGTAAGCGTCATTTATACATCTCATTGTGTGACTTTTCCTGGGGAGAAATAAACAAGATAAGATTTTGAAGACAGATCAAAGAAACCATTCCACCGGGTCTCATTGAACCAGTGAGTTTATTGGAGGAACTTGTAGAACATTTGTGAAGGGCCACTTATAAGAGCTTAGGTGACTGAAAGGCATGTATCTCTGTAAAGCCCAGTCCAGGACGAGGGACAGTGCACAAAAGTGGAAACACTGGAGCCCCTGTCCCCTGCACCATATGGTGTGTAGGTAGCTCCCCTGGTGGAGGGGGAGGTAGCTCCTCCTTCTCTCCAGCAATTGCTACTGCTTATACAGCCTTGGAGAGAGGCTTCCTAAATCTTGTAAAATTCAGGAAATTCCTGAGTTCTGTGAGTTTCATTTACTTCCTGAGCCTGTTTCAGGACCGGAGAGATGGATCAATGGCTAAGAGAGCTCTGGCTGCTCTTCCAGTAGACCCAGGTTCCGTTCCATCACCCATATGATGGTTCACAGCCATCTGTAACTGCAGCCCCATTGGATCTGACACCGTCCTCTGGCCTCTGTGTACATACAAGTGGTGTCTCTACACACATGCAGGCAAAACACTCATACACATAAATACACATATAAAAATATCACTTTAAAAAGAAGCTTCTCTAGAGGAGGGAGTCTTTCAATATGGAGGAAACAGCTATGGAAACAACCCATTTCCCATCCCAATCTCCGTCTGACACTCCAGTCCTTTGTATAGGGGACCATGTAGATATCAACTTCATCTCTGAGCCTGTGAGAAGTGGTCCTCACCAAAAGACCTCCCAACAAGAGCCATAGAATGAAGCACACATCCCAGCAATGGCAATCTGGAACTCACAGCTGAGTGGGTAGATGGAGACCCTTGGAAGACTCAGACAGCCCAAGAGAGTCACTCTTGACTCTCAAAAAACCAAGACATACTTGCTTTACAAAGCCCACATAAAACTCTGCCTTTACCTGTCTGTCCTACTCTGGGATGTCACGATAGAATGTTCCCGTGGGAATGGAATTCTCTGATCCAAGCAGATTATCCTTCAAGCATCCTCTCCAGTTAGAATCCTAACTTGCAGAGATGGGGGTTTGTCCTACTTAGCAGTAGGCCATGACTATTCTTCCAGACTCTGAAAAGAGGGGAAGCCACTTCCCACTGCATTCCTGATGTAGGTGGGTCTTCTATCTATCTGTTGTTTTCATTGGTTAATTAATAAAAAAAACTGCTTGGCCTGATAGGTCAGAGCATAGGTAGGCAGGGAAAACAGAACAGAATGCTGGGAAGGGAAGGGAAGCAGACGCCATGCCTCTCCTCTCCAGGACAGACGCATGAAGCTCTGGCCTAAGATGGACGTAGGTTAGAATCTTCCCGGTAAGCCATCACCTCATGGTGCTACATAGATTATTAGATATGGGTTAAAGCAAGATATGAGAATTAGCCAATAAGAGGCTACAGATGACAGGCCAGGCAGTGTTTAAATGAATACAGTTTTCATGTAATTATTCTGGGGCTAAGCTAGCCATGCAGGAGCTGGGCGGGACAGAAAGCAGGCCTGCTCGCCACTTCACTACACACTCCCATGGCTATCTCCTGTCCTCTGCATCCTTCTGGATATCCCACACCCCTCCAACAACCCCCAAATGCTGAGAATGACACGAACTAAGAGATCTGCCTTGTGACAAGCTCTCCAGCTAAGGCTCTCTTGAGTTTGAACGGCTGGCTCTCCTGCCTTCTGAACATGCCTCCTTTGCTCTCCCCAGCCCTTTATTTCCCACGGGACTCAGTTTGAGAAGGGTGGCATTTCAGTGGCAGGTAAGATTTAAATGCTGTGACAACCGGCGTTTTCCTTCATTTCGGGCCTGTCTGTGTTCTGAGTGTAATTTTATAGCAAGTCAGAGGTCTCCCTGAGAGCACCAAAAGTTTATTATTTACCATTGATACTTAAAGTTATAAAATTACAGTCGGAGTAGATGTGTTTAAAATATTGCCTGGTACATTGATGCCACTAGCTGGTTAGGAGAGCCAACCTAAAATAAATAGCTGCCCTCCTGCCTCCATATCTCAAGCCCTGGATGACAGCTGTGTGCCACCAATCCCGTCTGAATTTACCTTTTGTTCTCTCTCTCTCTCTTCCTCTCCCCTTCCCATGTGTGCAGGCACCACATATCACATGTCATGGCACACATCACATGTCATCACACATATGTGCAGATGGAATTCAGCATCCAGTATCAGTCTTCACCTTGCACCTAGCAACAAGGTCTCTTGTTCACCACTGTGTAGGTCACAATAGCTGGCTCACGAGTTTCTGGGACCTCTTCTGTCTCTGCCTCCCATCTCACCAGAGGAACACTGGAGTTACACATGTGTGCAATTGTATGTTTTCTGGAGACCCAAACTCAGATCCTCACACTTGTGCAGCAAGCATTTTTTAATTGATTTTTATTGAGCTCTACATTTTTCTCTGCTCCCCTCCCTGCCTCTCTCCTCCCCTTCAACCCTTTCCCAAGGTTCCCAAGCTCCCAATTTACTCGGGAGATCTTGTCTTTTTCTACTTCCCATGTAGATCCATGTATGTCTCTCTTAGGGTCCTCTTTGTTGTCTAGGTTCTCTGGGATTGTGATTTGTAGGCAGGTTTTCTTTGCTTTATGTTTAAAAAACCACTTATGAGTTGTCTTTCTGGGTCTGGGTTACCTCACACAAAATAATGTTTTCTAGCTCCATCCATTCACCTGCAAATTTCAAGATATTGTTATTTTTCTGCTGTGTAGTACTCCATTGTGTAAATGTACCAGATTTTCCTTATCTATTCTTTGGTCGAGGGGCATTTAGATTGTTTCCAGGTTCTGGCTATGACAAACAATGTTGCTATGAACATAGTTGAGAACATGTCCTTGTGACACAGTTGAGCATCCTTTGGATATATACCCAAAAGTGGTATTGTTAGGTCTTGAGGAAGGTTGTTTCCTAATTTTCTGAGAAATCGCCGCACTGACATCCAAAGGGGCTGTACCAGCTTGCATTCCCACCAGCAATGCAGAAGTGTTCCCTTTACCCCACAACCTCTCCAGCATAAGTTGTCATCAGTGTTTTTGATCTTGGCCATTCTTACAGGTGTAAGATGGAATCTCAGAGTTGTTTTGATTTGCATTTCTCTAATGGCTAAGGATGTTGAGTATTTCCTTAAGTATCTTTCAGCCATTTTAAATTCCTCTGTTGAGAGTTCTCTGTTTAGGTCTGTAACTCCATTTTTTATTGAATTATTTGTTCTTTTGATGACCAATTTCTTGAGTTCTTTGTATATTTTATAGATCAGACCTCTGTCTGATGTAGGGTTGGTAAAGAGCCTTTCCCATTCCATAGGCTGTTATTTTGTCTTGTTGACCATGTCCTTTGCTTTACAAAAGCTTTTCAGTTTCAGGAGATCCCATTTACTAATTGTTTCTTTTAGTATCTGTGCTACTGGAGTTATATTTAGGAAGTGGTCTCCTGTGCCAATATGTTCAAGTGTACTTCCTACTTTTTCTTCTATGAGGTTCAGTGTGGCTGGCTTTATGTTGAGGTCTTTGATCCATTTGAACTTGAGTTTTGTGCATAGTGGTAGATATTTATCTATTTTCATTCTTCTACATGTTGATATCCAGTTATGCCAGCACTATTTGTTAAATATGCTTTCTTTTTTCCATTTGATATTTTTTGCTTCTTTGTCAAAAATCTAGGAACATTCGTGGAAGCAGGACAAGGCCAGAGCAGCAAGCATTTTTAAGCACTGATTCCTGGGCCTTTAAATTTTACTTTCAATAATCAGACCGTAACTAGATTTATTAAGTAAAAAGTGCTGTTTCAGTATATGATATATGTCATAGTCAATCCTTATATAATCAGTATTCATTGATTGATTGATTATATACTTCAGTATACATTGTGGAATGAACAAATCAGGCCACTTAGCATGTGGACTTCGAATGCTTATCAATTCTTCATGATGAAAGCATTTAAATCTTTTAGCTATTTTGAGAGTCTGGGAGATTGCTCAGTTGTTAAATTACTGCCTCATAAGCATAAGGAGTTAAGTTTGGACCCCCAGGACCCATGTAAAAGCCCAGGCAATAATAAGATTGCAAATGGGAAGAAAGACAGGTGGGTCTCAAAAAGCCGGCTGCCTGGCTAACCTTGCCTAGGTAGTCAAGTTCCCAGCACATATGGGATCTAGGCTCAAATAAAAGGTGCAAGGGTCCAGGAGACCAACAATTGCCCTCTGCACGCTATATGCACATTGAAAACATATAAACAAAAATAAACATGCACATCCTATCGCTGTTTTGATATATGTCAATATGTTACTAATAGCAATAGTCATTCACACTATGGAGTTAAACTGGATCTCCTATTGATCTGAAATTTTGCACCTGTGGTCGACTTGACACAATCTAGAGTCACCTGGAAGGAGAATATCAATGAGGGATTGTCTGGATGGAGTTGGCCTGTGGCCATGTCTGTGCAGGACTGCTTTGATTACATTAATGACCTAGGAAGAGCTTGCATCAAATGGACAGCACCGTTTCATGGGAAAAGGAGACAGCACACTGAGTATTAACTTGTATGCACCTATTGCTCTCCCAAGTGCAGATGCAATGAAATCAGTTCCTCTAGCGGCTGGAGTCTAGTTCCTGCCAATGGGATTTCCCTGCTATGTGGCTCAGGAACTGTTAGCTAAAAAAAAACCCTTACTCCCTTAAATTGCTGTTGCAAAGAGTATTTTATCAGAGGAACAGGAAACTAAGGCTGGACCCATTGGTTCACATCTCCCTGTGTCCCATCAACACCCCTTTCAACATGAATGAATGTCTAATCCACATACAATGGTGCCTATTCCATACAATGACGCCTAATATGAATCAATAATACATAAATCTGCAGACAGTGATGGAGCTATACTAGAAAGCAACCGGTCCGAGAGAACAGCAGAAACCCCAGATCAACAACAGCTGTGGGCTGTCATGGGCATCTGAGCATTGCTTCAAAGTTTGATTTTTCTTTCCTTTTCAAAAGATTTATTTTATTTATGTGTGTGTGCACGTGCGTGTGTATGTGTGCATGCGTGCAAGTGCACACATGTGTGCACAAGTTTACAGGTGCCCATGGAGGCCAGAAATGGTGCCAAATCCCCTGGAGCTGGAGTTACAGACAGCTGTAAGCCGTCTTATCTGAGTGCTGAGAACCAAACTCTGGTCCTCTGCCAGAGTAGGAAATGCTCCTAACTGCTGAGCCTTCTCTGCAGCCCCGAAAATTCAATTTTTCTTCCATTCTCCTCTCCACACTCCCTCCTCCAAGGGGGGAAAAATTATGAGAAGACACGAGTATATTGTCTCCCAAATAAAGGCAAAGTGACAGCACCTTCAATGAAAGGCTCTGCATGATTGGAATTAAATGTCAAATACGATTTTCTGTTGGCAATTCAAAGTGTCTGTGTCAAAACCCAGAGTGACGGTGTGGCTGCAGATTAGTATCTGTGTGAATGGCGGTGTCACGCTGTGGGGAAGGTTTACGATTCAGTAGATTAACACAGCTCTCTTCGTGTTACCACTTAAGAGATAATTTGTTCAGGCAAGACACAACTAGATTGTGGCTGCCCATGAGCAGGAGTTCCCTGTCCCCTGAAGTCACCCGTCCCTTATGAGGGTGTTTTGATAACACACTCTGCCCCGCTGTCTGGGAAGGTGGGGGGTGTCTGTCATCATAACTGGGTGACAGGCAGGAGGGCTGAGCCGGACACAGCTCTTGGCAGCCCAGCTGTCCGTAGCTACCAGCTCTGTCAACTTGCCATGTCTCTGGAAAAAAAAAAAAATGGAGTTCTTATTGATCTCCCTGATATGAAATGGCCTTCCAGGCTGGAGATTTGATTCGTTTCATTTCAACTTTCCACATGGGGAGAAAGGAGGAGGGGAGCTCCCTGGCCGTCCCCCCCCCCCCCCCGAATCATATATGGCACCACCAGGTTTCTTCTAGACCCAAGGAAAAGGATGGCTGCCAGGACCCAGAGAGGATCAGAAATGTGCCCAGTCATAGGACACAATGGGAAGAGAAGAGGTCACAGAGTATAATATTCACAACATGGCAGAGGCCAAGCCTGGTGATTGTGAAAAGCTCCTATATCCTGTGTGCTATGAAAAGTGATTTTGATGTGTTGATGGGACAATGTTAAGACTGTTAAGTAATGGGCTGAGGGTGTCACTGGGAAGTAAAGCGTTCACCTGAGATCAGGAGGAGGAGCTGGGGCAAGGCTCACTGGTAGAGGACCTGCCTAGTGTGTGCAAGATTCCATCCCCAAAGCCTGCAAATAGGGATTGGGGCGTAATGAGCAATTTGCATAAACCACAGTGGGCTAACAGCAGAGATCTGTAGACCTAAAGTCTCCCAATTCCCGATTGAGTGCTCTCTGCCTCAGATTGTGGGCCTTTATCTGGCAGACGCTGTATTTGTCCTTTCTTTCCCCCAAAAGAAACTTGTCACACACAGACACACACACACACACACACACATCTGAGGACAGCAGAAGTAAAACAGCGAAAGCAGTCTCTTTTCGGTATGGCGTTTCTGTATTGCAACCAAAGATGTGAGAAGTTCACAAGACAATGTTCTGGCTGCGATTTAGAATGTCGAGCCTGTTCCGGGTGAACTCTGACATCCAAATGCATTCATGAGGTGCCATTTTCAACTCTCCTGCCAATCTCCGTCCTCGTCCGTATAGGAATCTCAATGCCCGCTTCCCTGTTTGAGTTATGGTAATTTATTGTAATGGTGTATGTTGACCTTTTCAGTATTTTGTGTTTTTATTGGATAGCTGTTTCACCTCTTCCCTGGGGGTTAAACCGGATTGAAAACAAGAGAGAGTGGTAAGAACAACCAATCAAAATACAGAATATTAAAAAGGTCAACACACAAGAGCAAACTGCTAATTTGGAAAACACAAATATAAGAGGGATGAAAATTCTGAAGAGCCTCGTGGTTGTGGCAAGAGAGGAACGGACGGGAAAAGGCTGGAGGCCTTTGTCAACCTCACACAAAGGCCGGGCACAGTGGCATGGACACCAGTCATCCCAGCTCTTCGGACGCAGAGGCAGGAGGATCAAAAGTTCAAGGTTATACTAGGCTACGTGGGAATTTGGAAGGCAGCCTAGACTGCATACGACCTGTCTCAATAAAAGGCAGAGGAAAATCAATGCCCAGCACAGCAGTTACATCACCACTAAGTGGAAACTCGCCTGTCGTGAGAATTCCAAGAAAGGGAGCCAGTGCAAACACCAGAATATGAGGTGTAAACTATACCGTTTCTGTTTTCCCTGGTGGCTGGATAAGGCAGAGATAGGCAGTAAAGCCACCAAGGCCCAGCCCAGAGGTGCCAGGCACTTTTAATATAATGTGGCATCATCAGAAGATGCAACGAGGGACTTCTATGCACTGTTTGACAA
The DNA here is from genome assembly GCF_014885135.2 of Alexandromys fortis. Lineage (NCBI taxonomy): Eukaryota > Metazoa > Chordata > Mammalia > Rodentia > Cricetidae > Alexandromys > Alexandromys fortis. The sequence goes on from NW_026068043.1 coordinate 2,180,066, forward strand.
GCATCTTAAGAGTCCAGAATTGGGGCTGGGAAGATGGCTCAAAGGTTAAGAGAACTGACTGCTGTTCCGGAGGTCCTGAGTTCAATTCCCAGCAACCACATGGTGACTCACAACTATCTATAATGAGATCTGGTGCCCAGAACACTATATACACAATAAATAAATTAAAAAAAAAAAGAGTCCAGAATTGATACCTGACTCCTTTGTGAAGTTCTACAGGAAGGAAACTCCCCATTTTGGTTTTTCAAGACAGGGCTTCTCTGTGTAACAGTACTGGCTGTCCTGGAACTCAGTTGGTCGACCAGACCGGTCTCGAACTCACTGAGATCCGCCTGCCTCTGCCTCCCAAGTGCTGGGAATAAAGGCGTGCGCCACCACCACTGGGCTCTACGCATTCTTTTCAATTGAAATCTATGAATCTATAAAATAAGCATATCTTGGGCCATGTTTGGTGCTACGTGCTTGCAATCCCAGCACTCAGGAAGTTGATTCTCATAGGAGAATGAGAAATTTAAGTCTATCCTGGGCAACTATAGGGAGACCCTGCCTTAAGAAAAGGGAGAAGAAATAGTGTACCTTGACACGAAGAATGGAATCAGTTTGTGTGGATTTGCTTCCATTCTGCTGAAGGTTAGGGCAGTCAACATACTGAATGAGCTATGGGGTATCAATGTTTACCCAAGGGAAGTTTATCTGGATCATTTGGTAGCCATGGTCTCAATCTGGGGGAGTCTACTCAGGCCTTTACCACTGATCCATGATCCCAGTCCTTTTTTCAAAAATCATGTTCATTAACTCGAGATGCTTCGTGTAATGAAACAGACTTTTTCAACATAACACACCCCATAACCAACATAAATATGTTTATATACCCACATATTGGCACTTTCAAGTCGGAATCTCGTCGATAGCACTCCAAGTATACCACAGGCGAGAATTTGATTTTAGAAAAATTATGCAGATTCTAAATTACAGTTCTTAAGAAAGAGATAATATGTAATATACTTACTATATTATTAAGTAGAAAAGGTTTCTAAAAGATCATGTAGTACATGACCTCTGACTTAAGTTTATATAAACTTTCACTGCATGTGCCCGATGCCCCAGCCCCTCACTGGGGGATTCTAGGCAGGGGCTCCACCACTGAGCCACACCCCAGCCCCTCACTGGGGGATTCTAGGCAGGTGATCTACCACTGAGCCACACCCCAGCCCCTCACTGGGGGATTCTAGGCAGGTGCTCTACCACTGAGCCACACCGCAGACCCTCACTGGGGATTCTAGGCAGGCACATCCCCATCCCCAAGGACTGTACTTTGTACTTAATGTACATTCACTAAATTCTCCTCACACAGAGAAAGTCATCCATACCATCATACTATGGAAGTTTGTGTTTAAAACAAGTAGAGCATCACAAGATGCAGAGACATTAGATGAGCTGCCTGGGGCCAACCAAACATCTAATTAGTGTTAGGTACAATGCCCAGTGTCAAATTTCTCTGGCTCTGGTCTCATGTTTGTAGCCATTGTACTGCAGTGCACATGACAGGCATTGAGAAGGCTGTTCGTTAGATGACGCCATGATGGATGTGCTCATGCATACCTATAATCCCGGCACATGGCAGGCTGAGGCAAGAGGACTGTGAAGTCTGTATATTCAAGACCTGTATGAGCTATGAACAAAAATCACTTCTTAAAACCATTGTGGTGTGTGTGTATGTGTGTATTAGATCATGAACTATTTTTTTTGTTTCTTTGTATTTTCTAAGCCCATTATCAGTGAGCCAAACCACCAGTCCCTCACTGAAGAATTCTAGGCAGATGCTCTATCACTGAGTCATGCCCCTAGCTTGTCACTGGAAGATTCTAGGTAGGAGCTCTACCACTGGATCCCCCATCACATCACTGGGGGAGTCTAAGCAAGAACCCTACTACCAGACCATGACTTCTTGCCTCTTGCTGAGGGATCCTGTGCAGGTGCCCTACCACTAACTACTTTTATAATCTTTACATTACAAATGATTAACTAAAGAAGATACAAATAATTTTCACATGATGTTAAGGTTAGGGCTGGGGAGATGGCTCAGGTGGTAAAGTGCCAGGCGGTCCTGACTTCACTCCTCAGGACTCATCTTATTGGTTCTGTTTAAATAAAAAAAAAAAAAACTGGGCATATGCTCGTAACACCAGAGGTTGGGCGGTAGAGACAGCAAAACTCCACGAATTGATTGGCCGCTAGCCTCATCTACTTGATAAGCTCCATAAAGACCCTGTTTCAAAGAGAACATGGACAGTACCTGAGAAATGACACCTGAGGATATCCACTGCCTACCACATGTACTGGCACCCATACCCACCGACACATGAACACAGACGCCAGAAGTTAAATTCTCAGCTGGAGAGTAACATGTGACTAGGGAACAGCTTCACACACACCTGGTTCATTTGCAGCTGGAAGGAGAATTAGGAACTGGCAAGGATCCATCAGATGAAGGCCTTGGCATGACCCCCTAAGAGCTACCACCTTAGACATGCAGGTTGCGGCGTACCTGGGTAACCCTAAAAGTGGAGTCATGAAAACAAGAGGATCCTCGTGTTTAGTCTGTCCAGTCTAGCTAGCTGGTAACCTTTAGGGTCAATGAAATACCGTATCTCAAAGAAAGTAAGATGGCATTAATAGACGAAGATGCCTAACACAGAACGGTGGCAAAAGCATACATACGTACACATGTTCTAGCAGTCACACATGCTAACATTGCCCACACCCTTTTCTAATTGCTTCCCATTCACATGGCTTTGTCATACGTTTCAAGTCTCTGGTCGTCCTGGAAAGTGGGAACGTTATCAGATGCATCTGATGTCATCTGCAGTATTCCCTATATCATGGTTTGAATGCTCACTTCCTGATAGGCGTCTCTGTTTTGAAAGCCTTTGGAGCCTATAGAGAGTGGGACCAAGCTGGAGGATGTAGGTCCCTGGGGAGACAATGTTTCAGACCTCCCAGGCACCCACTTCCCCATGTCAGGGTATTCAATGCCAGGGCTCTGGTTGCCAAGGGCTCCTGTACACAAAACCACACACAGACACAGAAATAAAAATAAAATATTTTAAAAATAAGAACGAAATGTATGTCTAGACAGCTGTAGTCCCAGGCCTCAGCCCAGAAACATGACTCGTCCTGTGTATACACTCCAACCAAGAGTACTATGTGGTGTTGACTCAGGGAAGAGTTTCTAAATAAGGAATGAGATTTGGTTAGTCACCATAGCACATACTGTATCTCGAGCTCTGGGTCCCCCTATGAGGAAAGCCGTTCTGTCTCTATACATCCTTGGCTGTTTGTACTCTCCCAGGCTCTCCTCGGATCATTTCCATTTATTTCAAAAGACATTTCATCCACCTTGAGGTTTTGCCTGTGAGAACCTGGGGCTGCTGCGTTACAACATCCCCCAAATTGCGCATAGGGATGGCAAGCCTCTTGTCCTCACACAGAAGTGGCTTAAAACACCACACTCCTCTTTGTAGACATCGGTTAAACTATCATCAAAACCAAGATGAAAATCAAGAACCTTCCGTCCCTAGTGGTGCCTGGCGGTTTCCCTCTTTTGTTCCAGGCTAAATCGCATGTGATTATTATTTCTTTGACTTGACTCCTCTGTGTAACAGTTCATCAAATCAGCTTTTGTTCCAGACATTTATTTTGTCAGCTAATTGGTCCTCCCAGGCTCAGAGGCACTAAGCTGCCCACCAAAGGGCCTTTTTCTTTATATTAATATAGCGCCTTTCTCTAGAGAGGGCTTAGCATTTGCAAACAGCAGCAAATTATTCATTGAAGGTATTTTTGCAGAATTCAAAAGCTGAAAATTGTGAAAAAAAAGTAATAATAAATAGAATCTCCAACAATTTCTTAAATAATTATTGTCCAGGAAGAATTTATAACTAAACAATAGTCTAGTTCTGATATGACCGATCAAGAGGGCGTGCTGCAGGAGGGGTCATGAAAGGTAGGTTGAGGAAGATAAATAGAATTGGTTGGGAACCAGAGCTTGGGAGGCAGCTCAGTCAGTAGCTTGCTATGCTAGCATGAGGACCCGAGTTGCATTTCCAAAAAGATCTGCCTGTAGGAGGGTATGCTTGTATTTACCAAGCTGGGGAGTGGGACTTGCTGCAGTCAGTAAGCCTCGGGAATACGTGAGACACCCTGTCTCAAAAATCAAGGTAGGGAGGTGACTGAGAAAAGACACTAGGGCTTGACCTCTGTCCTCCATGTCTCCATATGTGTATGTGCACATGCTTACATACAGAGAGAGACAGAGACAGAGAGACAGGACTGATAGTCTAATCTATATGGGTAATTGTTGCATATAGGACCAATCAAGAAAACACACAGACATTTTATTCTAGGTAGAGAACGAGTCCCTCACTTTATATTGGTACCCTCAACAGTGAATCAATTCTTCCAAGAATGCTATCTATCTGTCTGTCTGTCTGTCTGTCTGTCTGTCTATCTATCTATCTATCACATATGTATATATATAATGTTTCTATATACCTATATCTTTATTACTATTTCTTTTATTTTGGGTTGTGAGCCTGGCCATCTCTCCAGCCCTCTTTATTATTATTTCCCTCTCTCTCTCTCTTTCTTTCTCTCTCTCTCTCTCTCTCTCTCTCTCTCTCTCTCATCTTAGTTGACTGTTGGCTCACAGTGAACTTGCCCGAAGTGAATCCTGGCGCTATGATTATACACTAGAGTGTGTTGTTCTATTTGTATCTCTCCAATAGACTAAACTTTGTCCCTTTCAACCTGCAGCCCATAGCCACATGCACCCTGGAATAGCCATGAATGTGGTCCAACACATTTGTAGAGCACACTATCATATTGCAATGTCAATGGCTAGACCTCTGGGTAACTTGATAGAAGGGATCTTTCTTGTGTTCACAAGTTTAGATTCCCAGAGCCTAAATATGGTAGGAAACCAATTCTTTGTTATTTTATCTGTTTACTGTGTGTCCTATTCAGCTTTGACAAACAACTTGACACAGTCTAGAGTCATCTGAAAGAAGAATTATCTAGAGACTACCGCCCTATGTGTACGTTTGTGTCTTGATTGTTAATTGTGAGTGACGCTGTCTCAGGGTGGAGGTCCTATGCTGTACGGGAAAACTAGGTAAGCATGAGCCTACAAGTGAGCCAGCAAAAAGGTTCCTTCATGGTTTCTGCTTCAAGGTCCTTGCTGAATTCCTACCCTGACTTCCTTCAGTGATGGACTGTGACCTGGAAGTTGAAGTCAACTCTTTCCTCCCCTATGTTGCTTTTGGCTAAAGTGCTTTATCACAACAACAAGGGGTGAACGAGAGCTCTGTGCTCTTAATACATTATCAAGGGAATGCTTTCTGAAGATCTGGGGGCCGGGAATATCTATCTATTGCGATAGTTTCTCACCTACACTCTACGATGTCTGCCTGAACTCTGACCTGCTTTGTTTCTTTCCACTTCCTTTGGTCTCCTACAGTGTATTTCCTGTCCTTCCTTCCAAGAAGCATTAATATACTTCTTGTCTTTGGAATTCTCCCTTAAAAGATCGCTTATAGACGTATCAACTGTGCCAGATCAATGGAACAGACAAAAAGAACCACACCACCAGAAGTAAGGGTTGGAGAGAAGATACCTTTCATTTTCTTGCTTGTCCCAGAGCTAAGTAGCTCAGCTCTGTCCACTTCTTACCAAATGATTTGGGGGTAATTATTGGTTATTTGGGGGGGGGGAGGAGAGTTATTGAGGAAATGTTTGGGTTTTAGTTGTATTTTGATACAGTATCTCACAAAAATTGCCCAGGCAAGCCTTGAATTTGTGAGCCTCCTGCCTCAACCTCTAGAGTAGCTGGGATGACAAGCCAACGCCACCATCTAGGTGATCACTAGATGTTCGTAAGTATTAAGTTCCACTCATGACCTATATTGGAAAGTGAGAAAGAATGGTGGGATGGTTAACTTTAACTGTCAGCTTGACTGTATTAGTTACTTTTCTGTTGCTCTAATAAAACCCCATCCCCAAGGCAACGTCTTACAGGTCCTGAGGGATAAGAGTCTATTATAGTGAGGAGAGCATAGCAACAGGCATGGGAGCTGAAAGTTCACACCTCAATCATGAGCATGAAACAGAGTAGGCACAAAAAGGAAGTGGTACGAGGTTTTAACTCTCAAAACCCATCCCTAGCAAGATCATATGTCCTAAATTTTCCCAAGTGAGGGCCAAGTATTCATATGTCTGAGACTCTGGGGGACATTCTCATTCAACCCACCGCATTGACATACACCAGAGTCCCTTGGGAAGGAAGTCTGGCTGAAGGATCGCTTAGATCAGATTGACCTGTGGACATGTCTGTAGAGGATTGTCTTGACTGTTAATTGATGTGGGAAGTCCCAGCCCACTGTGGGTAGCACCATCCCCTAGTTAGGTGATCCTAAAATTGGATGATAGTAGAGAAAGCAAGTTGAGCACTAAATATGCATTCATTCACTTCTCTGCTCTTAACTGGGATGTGATGTAACCAACTGTCTCAAGGTCCTGCCTCTGAGGCTTCCTTACAGTGACAAACTGCAACAGAACTGTGAACTAAAATAAACTCTAAGCTGCTTTTAGCAAGGTCTTTGTGTTTGTTTGTTTGTTGTTTGTTTGTTTTATCACAGCAACAGAAGTTAAACTAGAGCAGCCAGGCTCTACTTGTTTTCTCAGTAAAGAGTATCTAGAGAATTTCTTTTTGTCAGTATAGTTCAGAGTTGGTATTCAGTACCAACAATCAGATGATGTAAGAATTATTTTAAAGATATTATAAGTGTATTATTGAGCTTATTTTTAAAAAGAAGGAACGAAAAAAGCAAAATCATCAAGGGCAAATTAAAAAAAAAAACTTGGTTTTTCACATCAGGTTTCTAAGAAAACACTGAAGTTGGGTTGCCTTGGGAAAAATGCTGATTCAAAGAATATAGAAGTTTGGAGATTAATATTCAAATCTAAGGGAATAGACTTGACCTGGAATACATACAAATCAAAAGTGAACCTAGAAATTCTGTGCATAACAGTCTATCATGAGGATTGTGTTGTAAGTAAAATAGAAGGCCAAGAAGTAAAAAGAAACCAAGATACCTCCTGGGTTATGTTTATTACAGTTCTCTGGAGCACTTGAGATATTTACCAAAATAGGTATGCATCTGAACACAAAAAAATATTCTCAAGGTATTTTCAGAATTCAGTCATCATGCAAATTCTCCCATCTTAGGGCAATTAAAAAGCATTCACTTTTAAATTTACTTTGGGTCTGATGGTGTAGCCCAGTGGTAGAGCACCTGCCTAGAATCCCCCAGTGAGGGGCTGGGGTGTGGCCCAGTGGTAGAGCACCTGCCTAGAATCCCCCAGTGAGGGGTTGGGGTGTGGCCCAGTGGTAGAGCACCTGCCTAGAATCCCCCAGTGAGGGGCTGGGGTGTGGCTCCACGGTAGAAAGTCTTTTAGTGAAGAACCTTTTAGTGAAGGGCTAAGAATGTTGTTCAACATGGAGCATCTGGTTAATATGCATGAAACACACGTGAACACACACATGCACGCACACACACACACACACACACACACACACACACACCAGAGCATATATAAAGGCAATAACCTTATATTTGATCCCAGGAGCTCACTCTTCAGTGTGTATTCAGTAAATGAGAAAGTCTTGAGGATTTCTCCCTCTATGTAGCATGTCTGCATCCATGTCTGCTGCACCATTCTTCCTTTCTTAGATGCCTCAGCTTCATACTGTACCATCTACCTCCAAGCAAATCTGTTCCTTCAGTTTCTATATTTCCTGTCTCTGCCCTTCCCTGAACCAGGATTACAGGCATGTTGCTGGGAATCCCAACTCAAGCCTTCGTGTTTGTGAGCCCTTTCCACGGCCCTGCTTCGTTCTTTCCTGTCTTGGTTCCCCTCTCTCCTCTCTGAGCCAGGCTGCCCTTGGATAAGAGGTCCTCTTCCTCTCACCCATTTGCAGTCTCTCCACATTTTCCTCACCTTCCATTCTTCTTCCCAGAGGCCTTTCCTGGCTTAGAAGATTGGAAACTATTTTTAAACTGATTCTATTTCTCCCGGAATTGACAAATCCCAGAACCGATGCATTTTCTGTTCACATAACCATCCCTAAAACTCCTTCTCACTGCCTGTCTTTTCTCCGTCTCAAATGAGCAGATCTGGCAGAAGGAAATGGACTGTTTGTTGTTGCTGTTGACTTCCTTTCCTAGACTCTCGATTTGGGATAAATCCACGATGTTGTTCCCTAACCTCGTTCTAAGAAAACTGCACACTGTTTACTTCAAGTGCTCACACCTACAGACCACTTAGACTGTTGTTAGACCAACTACGCCAGCTCCCACTACCTTACTCTTTACCTGTGTTTCTAAGTTTCTAAGATACATGTCCTAGGAATATGCAAAACAAAGACAGGACAATGCAAGACATTTGAATACACTCTGTCCATCACCCAAGATGCTAAAGGAACTTTAAACAAGCAATGTTCCCCTTTTGGAGTTAGATCTCTTTAGAGCGCTCTCTCTCTCTCTCTCTCTCTCTCTCTCTCTCTCTCTCTCTCTCTCTCTCTCTGTTGGATGGGGAGAGTTTGTGTGTGTGTACATAATGGTCAACCTGACTGTCATTCTTTAGGCATCTTTCCTCAGGCACTTTTCTTTTTTGAGAGGTGATGTCTCACTGGTGTTGAAATAGGAGCGGCAGGGCTGCGTCCCCGGCACCAGGCCGCCCGCATGGCTAGCTTATACCCAGAAATAATTACACGGAAACTGTATTTTTTCAAACACTGCCTGGCCCATGAGCTGGCTTACCAGAGAGGATCTTAACCTGCATCTGTCTGGAGTGGGAGCATCATGGCGACTCCTCCTCTAACCTTCTTTCTCCCAGAATTCTCTTCTGTATACTCCGCCTACCTAATTTTCTATCCAATAAAATGGGCCAAGGCAGTTTCTTTATTAATAAGAAATCACTCCCACATCACTACAGGACTGTAACACGCGTAGTAGCAAGGACGCTACACTCTCCCTAGTAGCCATCAGTTGCCGATAGCTCCTCAGTTAGTGGTAGGATTTCATGCGTCCCTCTGGTAGCCATACTGGGGTTTTGACTGTCTTGATCTTAAGTCACTGTGAGTTTGTGTGCACAATGGTCTGGTCATATCCAGCAAATGTTCTCCTATCTCTGGCTCTGCCAATCTTTCTGCCACCTCTTACCCAATGACTCTATTAGTTTGGGGAGGAGGAAATATCGTATCAATGTCTCATTTAGAGCCAAACTCCAGTCTCTTCTCTGCATGTTGACCATTTGTGGGTCTCTGTGTTGATTGCCATCTGCTACAAAGAGAAGCTTCTCTGATGAGGGCTGAGAGGTGCACTGACCTAGGATATTAAGGATACCAAGGAGGCAGTTTATTACTGTGTCCATTTAGCAGAATGATAGCATTAGGTTCTCCCCGAGGACCAATGGCCTAGGTAATCACACACTTTTGGGCCAGTTATTGGGGCCAAGAGTTCATGAGTTCTATCTTACAGGTCGGGAATTAACTCTAACCAGAGAAATGACACTGGATTTGTTTGTCTGTTTATTTGTAACATTGTTAATGTTTTGGGTGTGAAATATGCCCCCAGGTCCATGTTTTTGAACAGTTAGTTGGCCTCCAGTTGATGGCGTTGTTTGGGTGTCTGTAGGAAGCTCTAGGAGTGAGGTGTGGCTGGAGGAAGTAGGTTGCCAAGGACTGGGCCTTGAAGGTTATAGTCCAGCCCATTTCTAGCCTGGTTATTTGTGGTCTGGGCCTCTAAGACAGTGGTTCTCAAGGTCACAATTCCTTTGGGTCAGATATTCTGCATCTCAGATATTTACATTACAATTCACAACAGTAGCAGCATTACAGTTATGAAGTAGCATAGAAAATAATTCTATGGTTGGGGAGTCAGCACAGCATGAGGAAGTGTGTTAAAGGGTTGCAGCATTAGGAGGACTGAGAACCACTGCTCTAAAAGAAGGAATCCCTCCCTGTTGCATGCTCGGCCATGAGAAATTGAAATCCTCTCAAATCATGACCCCTACCCCAGTTCTCCTGTCCTTAAGTTGCTTACTCTCAGGTATTCCATTCTAGTGACAAAAATGAAAACAAGAGTACAAAGGCATACTGCCACCGTGATTATATTGTGACAAAGAAAGGGGAAAGGAAGCCAGACCTAGGGGCAAAAATCTGTAATCTCAACATCTCAACTCTTGGGAAGCTGAGGTCAAGGCCTACAAGGACTATAAAGGAAGGAGTTCAAGGCCAACCTGGGCAACTTAGTTAAACTGTGTCTCAAAATAAAAATAAAAATAAAAATAAGGGAGCTGGGAATATAACTCTGGGATAGAGTGAGCTAGAACATGCCAGTAAGGGGCTGAGGGCATGGCTCAGCAATGGTCCCTTGCCTAGCATCAGGGAGGTCATGAAAAAGATGTTATATAGAAGAACATGAACACTTGCATTTGATTCCAGTCTGGGGCTGTGTTGGAAATGTTCTAGACCCAAAATGACCTTGGAGTTTCTCCCAGGCTAGCCTACTCAAGTCCTGAGGCTGTGAGAGAGACGGGAATCTCAGGGACATATGGTACCAAAGCAGAACAAATACTCTGAAAATGTCACTGTGAAGACTAACATCCCAGGCGCATGGAGGTTTGGTGCCACAGAAAGGTCAATTTTGAGCAGAAAGGTCAACTGCTAAAAGTCTCTGGTCAACTCAGCATCAACAATTCCTGCTAAGGTCTCCTCTGCATCCCTTAAGGAAAGCTAAGACATTGAATGTGATTGTGAGCACTCTGTATTCCCAGTCAAGCAAGAGGATCACACATTTGAGGCTAGCCTGGTGTGATGGTTGCTAAATGAATGTGAACACTACAAGCACAGGTCATGGGACATAATAGTAGTTCAAAAAATGTTCACTTCTTTTTTTTTAAACTAAAGATTAACCCTCATCCTATATTACGCAATAATCCCTAACTTCAAGGAAATTATCATAGTTTAAAGAAACGAATAGATAACAAATAGACAAAGGAAGTTTCAATAGTTTAATATGGATATTCAAGAGATACCCAAGCTCAAGAGGTGGTTCAGCAGTAGCTTGCCTAGAGTCCCCCAGTGAGGGCTTGGGAGCAAGGCTCAGCCATAGAGCACCTACCAGCAATCCCCCAGTGAGGAGCTATGGGTGTGGCTCAGGAGTAGAATATCTTCCTAGAGATATGAGCCCATGGGGACATGGCTTAATGGTAGAGCACCTAGAATCTAGAATCCTTAGTAAAGAGCTGGAGATGAAGCTGGGTGGTAGAGTGTTTGTCTGGAATGCACAAAGCCCTGAGTTCCACCCAGAACAGAATAGAGATGAGGAGAGGAACTGGGCATGTAGCTCAGGGGTAGAGTGCTTTCCTACTGTACAAAATCCTGGGTTCCCTGTCCAGTACTGTAGAAAGAGAAGGAAGGAAGGGGCAGGAAGAAGGGGAGGCAAGGGAAAGCGAAGAGACGGGGAGGAGAAGAGGAGAAAAGGGAAGGGAAGGAAGAGAAATAAAGCCCCAGGATAATATAAGATTAACAGGTCAAAGGAGGAGGGACCGATTTCAGTAAAAACCATAGACATGAAGAGATGGTCTAACCCTCTTTAATATTTACCGTCACGGGAAACCAGTCAACGTAAACCAAGGGAATGGAGAACTCCATTCACTCCTGCATCCCATCCCCACTCTCTTCTGCCCAGTGGGGTCCTTCAGGTTGATTAAAGTCAGTTATCTGAGTGGATTAGTTGTTAGTTATGACTTTCTGAACCACGGAGCATGGGTGGCCTCCCATCACTTGTTCACCCCTAGAGAAATTGCGCAACAGTAATCAACAAAGAAATGGAATTTGCCTCCCTGCCAAGGCGAGGCTGTTGTCATCGTCCTACCACAGTCATCAATTAAAGGATTAAATAATGAATGAGCTGGCAGAGTTCAACTATAATCTTAAACTTCGTGAGGGAGAAGACAGACAAAGATACATCACACGAGAGTATCTCAGGATGTGTATGTCTGACTGTCTTTTTGTCTCATCTGTCTGTCTAGCTGTCTCTGTCTCTCTGTTTATGTCTCTGTGTCTCTGTTACACACACACACATACACACACACACACACACACACACACCTTCTGCTCCATGACCCTGTTTGACATTTGCAGTTTTTCAGATAGGCTGTGTATTCTTCACTCTCTTAGCTGCTGTGATGAAACATCTGACTAAAGCAACCCAAGGAAGGAAAGGTCAATTCTGGCTTCAAGTTAGATGGACAGCAACTTAGGGTGGGGAGGGTCGGAGTGTGAGGCCACAATCAGCAAACAGAGAGACATAAAGGCAGGCCCTGAGTTTGCTTTCTCCTTTTAATTCAGTCCAGGAGCCGAGCCGATAGGATGGTGCTGCCCCCTCCTTAAGAGAGAATCATCTCACCTTAATTTAGAAACTCACTCAAAGGCACACACAAGGTGTGTCTCCTGGGTGACTCCAAATCCAGTCAAGTTGACAGTAAGTTTAAGTATCACAGACAATAAACTTAACAACATCATAAAACGAAATGGATCCACTTTAGAAGAAAATGTCTTTATTCCTTTAGAGAAGGAGCATTCTGGTAATCTTTGTAGCAATCCCTACCTAGAATTAAACCAGGGAAAGACAGGCATTCAAAACACCAGGCTAGCATATCATGGTAGCTCAGACCTGAAATCCCAGCCTTTATAATGCAGAGGCAGAAAGTAGCAAATCCAAAGCCAGCCTGGGCTACACAGTGAATATCAAGCCAACTTGGACTGCATAACAGGGCTTTGTTTCAGAAAAAAAAAAAAAATTGGCTAGAAGAAGACAATTAGTCTCACATGTGGAACAGTGGCTGGGAGCAAGGACAACAAGACACATTGTTTCCTAACCACTAACACCCACAGGGCAGGGCAGTGGTGTTTTCTCCGAAGGAGAGGGAAGCTGAGTGGGCATAAGTTCAGCCAAGATGTGGGCAGAAGGGCCACGGGTCTAGAACCAGATACTGAGAGGCTATTGGAGAAACAGATGCATCATAGTAAGAGTGAAGACTTCCAACTCTTCTGGAAGGGGCAGGCGCGTTCTGTAGATTAGCTCCCTCCGCCTCACAGTCACCCTCTGTTGAAAATACAATGATTAATCTGACCTTTAAAATGACAAACCTGCCAAGCGTGGAGGCTCAGGCCTGTCATCCCAGCATTTGGTAGGCAGAAGCAGAAGAAGGATCATGAATTCCAGCCTAGCCTGAAGTGCACAGCAAGGCCTGTCTCAAATAACCCACTTCCAAAATTAAACATAAAAGACAGCAAGAAATCGGGCTCTCAGGAGGTTAAATAACTTACAACAACAACAACAAAAGTCACAAGTCACTCGCTAATAATGGAAGAAAGTCAAGATTCAGATCAGGCAGACAAATTCCAGAACCCAATTCACAACATAGTCATCTGCCTAGCTCCCCCTTTCTATTTTAACATCTACATGTGTGTGTTCATGTGGGTGTATGATATATGTGTGCATGCATGTGCATATGGAAGTCAGAGGTCAGCATCAGGTGTCTTCCTCAGTTGCCGAAACATTATTTATTGAGATAGGGTCTCTCGCTGGTCCTGGAACTCACTGATTCAAACAGACTGACTGGATGGTCTCCATGCCCAGGAATGTATCCATCTTGGGCTTCCCAGCCCTGGAGGTACAGACATGTGCGTACAGACATGTGCCTCTATGCCAAAATTTTTAAGTGGATGCTAAGGTATTTAAACTTGAGTTATACTTACACGGCAAGCACTTTACAGAGACTTCAACGCAGACTCATTTTTTAAAACATTTTCTTCAAGATTCATTTTAGAGAAGAAAATACCCATTATCAGATAGTCTATGAGTTCTTCCTCAATGCCATAGTGAAAAACATGCAGAGCATATGTAGATACACACACACACACACACACATGCACACATACACACACATGCACATACAGACACACATAGATACATACACACACATATAGACAGACACAAATACACATGTGTACAGACACACAAACACACCTATACACTAAGAGAGACACACACGTATACAGACTGACACACGGATACATAAATAGACAACCTATATATATAGATGTGTAGTTGAATGTATATAAGAATGCACACACACTCATGCACACACACACACACACACACACACCTCTGGTCAAGGAGCGAGCCTAAACTTTTACTGGACGTCTCTCCCCTTCATTTGTCCCTCCACCTACTTGGCAGCTTGTCCTGCTAGATGGAGAAACAGAACAGAGTAAAACTCTCAAGGTACCTATTTCAAAACTACTGTTCCAGTCTCTGACGATTGAAAACGCATTATGGAGGTGTGTGGGGAGATGAGGCAATGAGCAAGGGTGATTGCTCTGCAAGTATGGGGCCCAGAATTGGACCAGAATTCAGATCCTTGGTGCACCTGTAAAGAGCTGGCTATACCTGCATGGGCCTGACCTGGGCCCTTTTCATATATCTGATACCTGTGTAGCTTCATCTACTTGTGGGACTCCTACCAGTGGGAGCAGGGGCAGTCTCCGACTCTTTCACTGACTTTGGGGACCCTACTTCTCATATGGTGTCACTTCCTTAATACAAGGTGAGATGCTTAGTCTTACTACAACACTATATGCCATGTTTCGCCGACATCCCGGGGAGGCCTGCCCTTTTCTGAATAGAAGAAACCAAAGGAGGAGATGTGGGGAGCAGGGGAACCTGCAGTCGGAATGTGAAAGAAAGAAATAAAATTTAATTTAAAAAACTGGACTGTAACCACAGCGCCGTGCCAGTTGGAGACCGGAAAGCTTGGGACCAGCTGGCTGCCAGCCTACCTCCAGGTTCAGTGGCAGGCCCTGTATCAAGGATATAATATGGAGTGAGACAGGTTGGAACATCTAATGCCCTTCTCCAGCCTATGTGCATGTACACACGATCACACACACGGGAAGCATTGGAGGACTGCTGCTGCCCCCAACACACAACAGGCATGTACACACAAGATTACACACACACGGAGCATTGGAGGACAGCCATTGCCCCCAACACACAACAGGCATGTACACACAAAATCACACACACACACACACACACACACAGATAAGGGGAGCATTGGAAGATTGCTGCTGCCCCCAACACACCACAGGTAGCGCCACCTGGAAGTCTTTAGTGCCTTAAGAGACAAATTTGTGGCACATAACAGAGTGACCTCCAGTCCAAGGGGGACAAAAAAAATCTCTCTGAGCCGTGCCCCTTTACCACCCTCTCCCAGCACTTCCCCAAAGGGCATGATGGAGGGGGTGTGCTTGGGAAACAGACATAGAGTCCCACTGTGAACACAGCAGGGAGTCCCTCAGTCACATTGAGGCTGTGACAAAATGACTGGAAACATCACCTTAAGGGGCAGGTTTACTTATTTTTGACCACTACAGGGTCATTTGGCTCCCTTGCTTCCTGGGTCAATGATGAGGTAGAGTCTAAGGGTGGGAGCACGGGGAACAGGTAGGGCCTCACCTAATGGTGGACAGGAAGGAGAGAGGGGGAGGGAGGAGGAAATAAGAGAAGAAAGAGGAGGAGGGAGGAGAGGAAGAGAAAATAAAAAATGGAAGAACAGGAAGGAAAGGAAGGAGGGAAGAGAAGAAAAATCAGTGGTAGTAGCTAGAATAAGATACTGCCAAATATCTGCCCTTTCAACTATGTCTCCCCTCCTCAGTTTTCCCATCACCTTCCCCCAAACTCACTGGATTATGAATCCATCAGTATAATCATCCATTAACAATATGGCAACCTTTCATGATCCAATCACGTCTCACGAGCTTTACCTCTCACACTGCTGTCCTGGCCATCAAGCCTCCCCACGTAAACCTTTGAGAATGATTTTAGATCCACACGCTGTCTTTGGAGCTGTTCCACACCCCATCTCAGGAGCTCCTCTGCTGCTGAGTCAGGTCAAGCCAGGGGAGCCTCACCATCCTCACCCTCCCTGACAGATGTCCCAAGATGCATTGATCATGTTAGCAGTGACTGAGGGTGGCTCTGGACAGAGTCAGACAGAGCTGGGCTCCAGAACATCTTAGGAATGAGCAGACTCCCAAGACCAGCCCTGGTACCCAAAGCTTGCAGAGTTTGGCCTTGGCCTTCCAAAAGGAGTCTCAAAGCCTTCCTAGGCCTCACAGTTCCCCTCTGTGCCTCTACAGACGCTACCCACACAGTGACCCAGTGCCCCTCTGCTGTTTGATGGAGAACAGAACCTCCCCAGAAAATGGGAACCACTCCCCAAAAAAGAGGACTGCATTGTGCACTTGACATGCATGCATGAAAATGTGATAATAAAACTGGCCATTTTGTGCAGTGACTAAATGCCAAAATAAGCAGATAAAAACAAAAGAATCAACACATTTCTCGAATGCCAGTGTTACTCTTCTGATAAAAGCGCATTTAAAAAGCATCCCCCCCCCAAAAAAAATACTTAACAATTATTGTATTTGACTAGTAATTTTGTGAGTCAGGAATCTGGGTTAGGCTTAGCTCGACAATTCTGAATTGGAGCCTCTCACAGAGTGGCAGTCAGATGTCACCACAAGTATTATGATCATGTGAGAACTCAAGTGGCCTGGCTGCCCGCCATGGCTCACACAGACGGCTGGCACTTAGCGCTCCTGACAGCTGGCTGCACAACGGTGTCTGAGCCCACGGCCTCTGCAGGGTGGTCAGGACTCTTATGCAAAGATAGCGTCTTCCAGAATAAGTGTCCCAAGGCACAAGCTGGTGGCTTTGATGACTTAGCTCCGGGAACAGCTCGACATCACATCTGCCATGTTCTATTAACTGGGACATCCGCTAGACCCACCCAGATGCAAGAGGAAGAGACGCGGGCTCCCACCTTTCAATGGCAGAGTATCCAAAAGGTTAGAGACACTTTTAAATGATATACAAGTAGCATTATACAGACTAAGCAGGTTGTATTTGTGCACTTATGAATATATATACACATATAGTGTAATGCATACATATATATACAATAATTATTAAACAAGAAGGTTATAAATTTAAAAGAGAGCAAGAGTGGGTACATGGGGGGATTTGGAGGGAGGACAAGAAGGGGAGAATGATGTAAGAACATATAATCTTTTAAAAATTAAGTAAGTAATCACGTTGCTAAAAATGAATAGAATAGGGATTACATGTATAGTTCAGTAGTAGAGTCCTGTCTAGAATCCATCAGTGAAGGACTGAGAGCATGGCTCAGCAATGGAGAGCTTGCCTAACATCCCCACTGTGAGGGGTTTAGAGTGTGGCTCAGTGGTAGAGCCCCTGCCTAGAATCCCCCAATGAGGGGCTGGAGTGTGGCTCAGTGGTAGAGCCCCTGCCTAGAATCCCCCAGTGAGGGGCTGGGGTGTGGCTCAGTGATAGAGCACCCGCCTAGAATCCCCCAGTGAGGGGCTGGGGTGTGGCTCAGTGGTAGAGCCCCTGCCTAGAATCCCCCAGTGAGGGGCTGGGGTGTGGCTCAGTGGTAGAGCACCTGCCTAGAATCCCCCAGTGAGGGGTTTAGGATATGGCTGAGTGGTAGAGTTCTCTTTTTGCAAGCATCAATTGTCCTGGCTACCCCCACTGAGTTATTTTTAATTCAGTAATCAGCTTCCTACACTGAGCTTTCAGACCCCAATATCACCACCAAGGCTGTAGAGCTAAAAGAGAGAAAGGTAATACTATCTGGGATGGGAGTGTTCTAACCTGTCTTCCTACGGGTTGAAGCCATATTGCTCTCTTACCCCAAAACAATGTACATAACTATTAACTTAAAGCATCTAGGATGTTCAAGAAGCCTATACATCAAGGGTCTTTACTGCCAACTTGATTGGCTTGGGAAACATTTAGAATTAAAAACCTCTGAATATTTCTGTGATCAGGATATACTACAAGCTTTGACCCAACCAGTGAATGAATCCCTTGATGGAATTTACAATATGATGGGGATATTAGAGACGGTGAAAGTAGGAAGTCGGTTTATTTGGAGGAATTAGGTCATGGGCAAGGGGGGGGCAGTCATGTCCATGGGCAACCTGTCTTGCTTTGGCTACTTCCTATGTTCTGCTTCTCTGTTTCCTGCTACCATGACATAAACAGGTCCACACCATCAGACCCTCTCCACCATAGTGAGTGACAGCCTCGAAATCGTGAGCCAAAATAAATCTTCTCTCTGGCTGTTCTAGAATATACTGGCCACAGTTTACAAGACCCTTCCGGGAGTTCATGGCTATTTTGAAGCCACTTGGAAATATTTTCAGTTTATTCACCCAAATGCATGCAAAGCTTTTATTGGTCTCAAACATGAACACCTATACGACACGGCTGATTGTTAGAAAGAATTCTTGTTTCTCAACTGTATGTCAGGTAGTCATAAGAAATCATAACTGGAGCCTGGTAACAACCACTAAATGCTTAGCTGAGTGGCTGCTGTTGCCGAATCGTTCCTCTTGAAAATATAGGGTTCATACACTCCAGTGCTCACAAACCCTGCCTCTTCTGAAGCCATCGGCGACGGGTACTCAATGAGTTCTTCTGTGCTCATCTAAGCGCTGGCTGAAAGGTTTGGGTTCAAATCCTGTGCATCTGTAATCGCAGCTTCAGGGAGACAGACAGGCAGATCCCTGGGCCCTGACAGCCAGACAGCCTAGCCTACTTGATATGTTCCCAAACAGTGAGACACCCTGGCTCCAAAACTAAGGTGCAGCCTGCTGATGTGGGAGTGTCATATATCAATCTGTTGATTTCATTGGTTAAGCAATAAAGAAACTCCTTGGCCCTGATAGGTTAAAACATAGGTGGGAGGAGTAAACAGAATAGGATGCTGGGAGGAAGAGGAAGTGAGCTCAGACTCTGCTCTGCTCCCGGAGAGACTCGACAGCACTGCTCT
>NW_026068043.1:2199669-2216399 GCF_014885135.2 Alexandromys fortis
TATATATACATACACATGTATATATACATATATGTGTGTGCATGTATATATGTATACATCTACAGGTGTCACACACACACACAAGCACATACATGAAAACATACTCACACAAACATGTACCCACCCAAAAACAGTTCTTCAAGAAGTGGGGTACTAGTGCCCTTGAGAGGCTGTGAGGCAAGAGAATCATGAGTGTGAGGACAACCTTGGCTACATAATTTGACCTTAGCTTAAAAAAAAAAAAGTCATTCAAAAAAAAAGTCACTCAATACTATTTTAAGTACTTTGTTCTCATAAAAATTCACTGTATGAGCAAAGCCCTGGGAAAGTAAGAAAGGTTAGGTGATGTGCAAGGAATCTGACAAAAGGAAAACTAAGTACAAATTGCTCTCCCGGATCTTAACATGCACACAGTGAAATGCACATTGAATAAGAAAAGTAGGTCACGGGAATGATATAGAAATGACCTAAAAACACAGCCCCACTGAGAAGCTGGAGGCGATTTTCTCTTTTAATTAAGTGGCGAGGCCCAGGCGTTCTGTCCAATCCAATGCAGCTGAACATTCTGTTCCCGGTACCTAAAGCACATGACAGTATTTAGACATGCTCTTCGTCCAGCCCTGTATATGGAATTAATCTAGAATTGTTTTTTAAAGAGGATTTGAGTTCAGCATAGCATGGAAATGCCTACGTTGGGAATTTAATAGCATGTGAGAACACATGACGTATAAACAAGTCCAGAGGAAAAACACTTCCCGCCGCATCATGGAAGAACAACGGGAGGACAAAAGCCACAAGACTCTCCCCCAAGAGGAAGGTTGGCACAGCTCACCTGGAAAGACTTCCAGAACACTGTTTTGATCAACTTAGCTGAACGAATCGGCTTTCTCTCTCTCTCCTGTGTGAAAGATGAGAGGCACTAGCCTTCTGCATTAGCTACTAAAACTTTTTGTGCAGTTTGTATGTATATGAGCACTGGTGCAATCCTGGTCATATGTGTGCAGGGACACACACACACATAGAAGTCCAAGGGAAAACTCAGTTATCATCCCTCAGTCACCATCCACCTCGTTTTTGAGGTAGCATCTCTCATCCAGTGTTCTAGGCTGGCTAGTCAGAGTCCATCCGTGGTGTCTCCCTGTACCCTCCTCCCCAGTACATGAATTCAAAGCATGCAACACCATGCCTGGCATTCGTGTGTGTGTGTGTGTGTGTGTGTGCATGTGTGTGCAGCTAGGTACACATGTGTGCACATGCATATAGAGGTTAGGATGTTGACGTCTGGTCTTCCTCAGTCACTCTCTACCTTACTTTCAGAGATAGTAAACGTAGAACACATCAGTTTGGCTAAACAGGCTAGCTAGCGAACTCCAGGGATTTGTATGTTTCAGTCTCTCCTTCCCACCCTTGTACCCAACTACCCAAAACACTGGAGTTACAAATGTATATCACAATGCCTAGTTTCTACATACATTCAGCTCATAATCTGAATACAGGTTCTCATGTTGTGAATCTCCCCAGGACCAAACTTGGGTTATCATGCTTGCAAAGCAAGAATTTTACTGAATGAGCCATCTCCTCTGTCTTGTTTGGATTTTGGATTTTTTTCTTTCAGTTTTTTTTGTTTGTTTGTTTGTTTTCTTGTTGTTATTGTTTGTTTGTTTTTAGTTTGGGGCTCTGTTTTGTTTTGTTTGAGACAATGTCTTCCTAAGTGGTCTGGACTAATAAGGAACTTGCCAGAATCCTTTACTGCTACCATCCAGTTTCTGGAATGACAATTGTATATCACAATGCCAGATTTTAGATTTTCCTTGTTTTCCTCTTGGTATCTCTCCCATGGAGACCGAAAGGAAGGTATCTGTTTCAGGTACGATGAACATATGCTAGGAAAAACCCCTCCTACCTGACAAGCAATACTCTCTTTATTGAAACAGAAGCCCGGTGGGTTTGGGGAACTTCTTCCAACTTACTTCGATTGGCGGTGACAGAATCAAACCAAGAATTGCTGAGTGACAGAGACACTCTAGGAAAGCAAGAAGACAGCATAAATCCAAGATCAGAGAAAGAAAAAGGCAGGTTCTCAGGCCATTCTGGAGGTCCACACACACCTTGAACCCAACTCAGGAGGCAGAGGCAAGAAACTTCTGAAAGTTTGAGCCCAACTTTGCCTTTATAGCCAGTTCCAGGCCAGTGGGGGGGGGGGCTACCTAGAGAGACCCTGCCTCAAAAAGGTGGGAGGGGACGATGACTCACCAGGAAAAGGTACAAGGGACAAGGGTTCAATACCTGCCCCCTCTAGTCTTGCAGCAGGATGGAAGGTGAGGACAGGAGAGTCACCCTGAAGCTCCTAAACCAGCAGGACAAGAGAGACCCACCTCCACACGGAAAAGAAAGAAGCAGCTCTGACTTCCACACACATGCCATGGCATGCGTGTACCCACGTACACATACACACAGAATAGTGATAACAAATGAAAATTTAAAACATCAAGGTTTCAAGTGGCTTATCCCTGACTTAATTTGGACTAGTGGTCAGCTTTAGTTTCTATTGCTATGATAAAACACTGACCCAAAGTACCTTGGGGGAGGAGAGTGTTTGTAATTGCCTCACTGGTTACCATCCATCATGGAAGGGAACCGCGGCAGGAGCTCAAGGCAGGAACCTGAAGGCAGGAACTGGAACAGAGACCACAGAGGCCCTCAGTTTACTGATTTGCTCAGTTTCCTCTTTATATTAGCTAGGGCCATCTGCCCAGGGGTGGTACTGACCATGGTGGCTGGACCATCCTATATCTATTAGCAATCAAGAGAAAGTGCTAAAACATGACCACAGGCCAATCTCATGGCAGCATTTTCTCAATGGAGACCCCCCTCTTCCCAGGTATATCTAGGTTTGCATCAGGTTGACAAAAGCTAACCAGCTCAGGTTGAAAAAAAAAATCCCAGTTTCTCATATTTAAAAACAAAATATTTTAAGTAGGCAAAACAATTGGTATGCTCTTAAGAACATGAAATTTATAATTTATATCATTCAATATGTGAAATTTCATATTTCAACATTACAAGGCAATAAATGTCCAGTAGCATACAATTACCTGAAAGATCACATCTGAAAAGCAGTATCTACATAACGAATCCCGAAAGGCATCAATATCATCTGAGCAGCCCTGCATCTTGAGGACAAATGCCACCTTTATACTCCCCATAGAGGAAAAAGCTGGGAAAACAGAACTCAATACACATGTACTGCCTGAGGTTAGCCACACTGGCCACAACTTGCTATTGGCTTCTTCCATTGAGCAAAGTCTTCTAGAAAAATTCTGTTGTTTTATCCTTCATCTTCTCTTTTCCTGGCTAGAGGAGAAAGAATGAACCATCATTTAAAAAACTTAAAAAACAAACAAACAAACAAAAGACAGGGTCAGGCTATATAGCCCAAGCTGGTCTTGAACTCACAATCCCCCTGCTTCAGCTTCCTAAATAATGGGATTACAAGTGTGGACCAACATGTTCAGTTAAATGTTTTATTTTACAGTTAAGGGATCCCAGGATATAAGAATATTAAATATTTCCCACTGAGAGCAAAAGTCACCATGGGACTCTACTACTCAGTCACTGGTCTTCCCATTGCTTTTCCAACAGCTTTTCTCCCCTTTTGGGAATTCTCTGCAGTGTGGAAGTGAAATCGAAATGCTCATTCCAAACCCGAGCTCAGATTTCAAAGCCTGAGCTCCGTCCTGAAGACCTCCCTTCCAATTTTCTCTGCCTATCACACCATCACCTCACTTTCGCTACTGGTAATTTCTGGAAACGGCTGTGCTTTTTAAGGGAGAAAGGACACGTTCGACTTTTCAAAAGGAGAGAAGTGGAAAATGGAATCCCCAAATAAAAAAATCTTGCTTGATGAAAATGTCATAAATTTCAAAGGGAAAAATAAACTCAAAGGTCGAAGCGGGGGGGGGGGGGGGGGGGGGGGGGGGGGGGGGGGGGGGGGGGGGGGGGGGGGGGGGGGGGGGGGGGGGGGGGGGGGGGGGGGGGGGTAACTTCCTGAGGGTTTGCTTTGCAAATACAAGGCTGTAAATCTGATACCCAGAAGCCATGTAAAAGGGCCAGGTGTGGTGGCTCACTCTAGGAATCCCAATCTCTTTCAGTGGAGATGGAAAGGCAGGGTCTTTGGAGCTCACTGGGCAGCCAAGCAGAAAACATCATCAAGCTCCAGACCAATGAGAAAACCCATCTCAAAAACAAAGTAGACGGCACTTGAGGAACAATGCCCAAGATTGTTCCCTAACCTCTACACCCCTACTCACAAACCCTGAAATTACAGTTACAGTTGAAAGCTGGCAATAAAGAAAATTGCCACTGTGTATTAAGATTAGCCATGGCTCTGCCAGTAGTTTGGAGATGTGGCAGCTGGACTAGGGATAGAGAGAACTCTGGTGTGCTTCTAGGAGGTTCTAGTGCTTCACACCTTTGTTATACCTCATCCATTCTGCTACAGTTTGTTCTGAAATTCTGAAATGCCCTCATAGGCTCCCTGAGCTGGTGATACTGTTTGGGGAGACTGTGGTATCTTAGGTAGAGTGTGCCTAGCAGATGTGGATCACTGGGTATTGGCCTTTGGACATTATAGACTGCACTGGTTCGGGTCCAGCCCCTGTGGAAAGGTCCAAGAGATGTGGAGAGCTCCACCAGATGTCCCCACCACCACAGACCCCCAATGTCACCAGGGACCAGAATTTCTGAAACCATAAGTCAAAATAAACCTTTGTTTGAATATGTTGTTTTCATGAGGCGTTTTGTTATAGCTACTGTTGTGTAGTGATTTCTTTTTGAGGTAAAACATTGACTACAAGAAGGAGGACAAAAACTTGGGAGCCTTGGGGAATCAGAAATTCACAAGTCTCAGGAAGTTCCTGAAACTAACAGGATGCACAAGATTCCTCCCAAAGGTTATGAAAAGAGTAACAACTACTGGGTAAAAGAGACTCTCTGATCATCCAAGATGCCTGGAAAAGCTCTTCCATCAGCTGTAAACTACTTGAAAGTCCTGCAGGGAGCTCCAGAAATGTAGCTCTTGTGAGTAGGCACCCATGTTGTGATAGGCTTTTTCGGTTAAAATAAAGTCGTCCTTAGGTCATTCCTACGCATATGAGTCACCCCTCACCCATACTCCTTTAAGTAACCATAATCTAATAATTGATTAACTAAGTTGGGCTTTGGTAGAATTATTACTTTGGTTGGTTGGTGATTCCCTATTTGAGGAAAGTCATAGAACAGCTACATAAAAATAGCTAATACGCCCCCTTAAAGACTAGGGACAGAGATGACTAACAAGGCACATTCTTAGTCCCTTAAATAAATGTGTATCTTGGGTGGTTTGGCTATAATCATCTTAAGTGGGCCGTCTCTGTTTCTCCCCAATATATTCCTTTTTTTTTCCTGGCCTACGTCAAGTCTTCCAACCACTCTTCTATGTTTTGGAATTTATGGCTAATAAACACAATAATACTTATCATCTGAAAGTTAATGGTACCCTTTGAAAGTTTTATGCACATTATTTTTTTGCTTGAATTTATGACACTTCCTTCTCTAAGCAAAGGATAAATAAATAAAAGCACTTTATCAAATTTATATCCTACTCAAATTCAGACATTTCTGAATAGGAAACAGACCAGGGACCCTTAGCTGAGCTTAACTAAAGTTGAATCAAAACTTTGCATCCTGGTCTTTAAGGACTGTGTCTACACATAGAATTCCAAGTGGATCACTAGACCAACCACCTCCAGGTGAAGGCCTTTTAGATTTTTACTACTTCCCCAAAACGCTTAGGTAAGAAAGGGAAAGGTAGGGAGTAGTTCTGGTCTCAATTGTAGCCTAATAGTCATTTCAATTTTCTGCTTCCTTTTGAGTGTGAAGATCTGACCTAGAAGGCTTTAGAAAAGAAAAGGAAAAAATAGGCTGCGAAGGATTCCCAGACGTGAAATAGACTTCACAAACGAAACTTCTGGCAAGTTTAAGGGAAGCAAATCAGAAACAGATGGAATATGTTTCCTTCAAAATACCCCTGGGCTTGAAAGCCCAGGAAACACACAAAAAAGTAAAAGGAAACTGGTTTTGCAAAGCCGAGCTTATGGCAGAAACAGTGTGTTCTGGTTTAAGCTCTCTTCCTGTGAATACATACATACATACATACATACATAAATATATATTATATTATATTATATTATATTATATTATATTATATTATATATTAGTCCACCATTGATGGAAGGCAGGAACACTGCTTGCTGGCTTGCTGGCTCATACTTAGCTAGCTTAGAGAATGGTGCCACTCATAGTGGGCTGGGCCCTCCTGCATCTATTAATAATCGAGACAATCCCCACAGACATGGCCATATGCCAGTCTGATCTCAGCGACGACTCACTTCTGAAGTGAATCTAGGCTGTGTCACGTTGACAATTAAAGCTAAACTGGCTGACACAGAAAGCCTGGCCATGTTTGCCAAAAGCAGAGGATGGAAGGGTGTTGAGGGGGCCCACAGGGTCTCCTCCGGAGCTCAGATCAGTGTTAACAGTCCCACTTCCTGAGCCCCTTGGAGGAGAATAACAGGGAAATGGATGATCCTGTGACAGGTCAGGAGGTAGATGATAAAATCCTTTCGAGGCGACACTTGAAGACTCCTGAATTACTCCTCTGGGAGGAGGAAGCTGCAGCTCCTGGTTTTTGCACACACTGCCAACATTCGAACTCAGACCCAAAAAAGGTGTTGCCATCCCTCTGAGTCTCATCCTGGGGGAAGACTTTGGCACTAGCATGGGTCTGAGACATTGGAGTCCTTGACACGGCCGTACCCATGTCAAACAACACACATCCACTCAAGACGTCCTCTGTTCTCCACACGCAGGCACGCACAAGACTCCAAATACATAAATACCTTTGAAACAGAGTTTGAGGATTTTTTTTTTCAGAAACTACTTCATTTTGTACATGAGCAAGTAAAAATACATTTCAAGAAGTGGCAGGGCTGGAGAGATGGCTCTGTGGTTAGAAATGATTGCAGCTCTTGCAGAGGACCCGAGTTTGCTTCCCGGTACTCACATATGGTGACTCGCAACCACCTCTAACGCCAGCTCCTGAGCATCTGACACTATTCCTGTCTCTACAGACACCTGCACATACATGACATATACAGAGAGAGAGAGGAGAGAGAGAGAGAGAGAGAGAGAGAGAGAGAGAGAGAGAGAGAGAGGCACACATACATAAATAAAAATAAGTAAATCTTTAAAAGGTAAGACGAACAAAAAGCTTTTTTGAGGTCCAGAAGATGGCTCAGTGGGTAAAGGAGCTTACTGTAGGAGCAAGCCCAGCAACCCGAGTTTCTCTGTGCTGCCAATGCATAGAAAAATGGAGCTCTACAAAGTTGTCCTTTGACACACAAGCTGATGGCTGCTTTTGCAAAGGACATGGCTATTTCCTTTCTAGTACCCACATGATGGCTCCCAACCATCTAACTCCAGGGGCTTTGACACCCTTTTCTGTCCGANGGGGGGGGGGGGGGGGGGGGGGGGGGGGGGGGGGGGGGGGGGAGAGAGAGAGAGAGAGAGAGAGAGAGAGAGAGAGAGAGAGAGAGAGAGAGAGGGAGAGATCTCATTTGCATTTGCATTTCCATTGTCAGTGCAAAATATGCTTAAATGGGATTAAAGACCTATTTTGCTAAAAGCCTGTTTACTGCTACCAGACACAATCTCTTTAAGAGTCAAGGATGGCAGACTCTCCAAGAAAAAAAAAAAAAAACCTCCACGCCAGCAGGCAGCATCAATCTGTTACCAAGCACTACTGGGAAGCAATTCACCGTGCTTTCTACCTATAAGCCAAGTATTTAAGAGCAGCTTTCTGGACCGTTACAGAGAATTCTCCAGGAAGGAAGGAAGTGTGTGACGGCTTGCTCTAAGCCAGGCTCCAATTCTGTATAGATGCATTCTCACAATTCCCCTGACGTTTTCATCAGGAGGCTCTGGGAGATAAGGTGCCTCTCCCAACTTGCACAGATTAAACGTGGCAGATAGAGCAGGGGATGTCGCTCAGTTAGCAGGGCCCTTGCCGAGCATGCGTGAAGCCCGGGGTTTCTATCCTCGGCACTGAATGAGCCAAGTGTGGTGGTGTGTGCCTCCCAGGACTAGAGAAGAGGCAAAGATGTGGTAGGAGGTGGCAGAAGATGCAGGCAGGAGTATTAGGAGTTCGAGGCCATTCTCAAGTCCATAGTGAGCTCGAGGTCAAGTCTAGGAGACACGTAGGCTCTGTGTCCCACCACAAAAGTGTAAGATTCCATGCATGGTTAACAAGGCTAGAATCCCATCCTAGCACTCAGGAAGCAGATGCAAAGGAATTCTGAGTTTCAGGCCAGCTTGGGCTATATAGTGAGACCCTGTCTCAAAGAACAGAAAACAAACATGCAAATGACCAAGGAGACATTGCTCATAGGTTTATAGTTCAACATCCAAATATTGTATATCCCAGAATGTTGCCTCTGGCTACACTGTGAAGTTTGACATCCACTGGCCTGAATCTTAATAGGACATGAAATAATTTAAGGTTCATGGGAAAATGCACACAGGCTGGCTTCAAATGCCCTCGGTGGCTGGAGATGACCTTGAATTTCTGATTGGCTTGCCTCTACCTCTTGAGTGCTGAGATTCCAGATGTGTGCCACCATTCATCAGTGTATGTGGTGCTGGAGATGGAACCCTGAGATGCTAAGAGGTGATTGGTTGATTGGTTGGTTGGTTGGTGGGTGGGTGGGTGGGTTGGTTGGTTGGTGGGTTGGTTGGTGGGTTGGTTGGTTTTGCCCTTTCAATCATGGCTATCTCAATAGAAGTCTTGTTGTTTTTCAGTATCCAGGGGTTCTAGGACTCTGCTTAAACACCCAAATCCATAGATGTTCCAATCCCATAGTAGATGATACAGCATTTACATGTATTCTATCCATGTGTGTCCATGTACTTGAACTCACTGCTAGAATGTTTATCTTACCTGCAACATGAATGCTTTGTGAGCAATTATCACATGCCATTATACAGGGAATGGCAAGAAACGTCTAGGCATATTCAGTACAAAAAAATGATTTTCTTCAAATTTATTTTTAATTAAAAATTTCCACCTCCTCCCATTTCCCTCCCCCAATTTTTTTTATAGATACTTTCATCCCTAATGGATTCAATCCACAGATATAGAAATCACAGGGATTAAAAAAAAAATGACAGTGGGCAATAGTACTGCTTATCTGTGGGACATCATATAGGCCTTGGTAAACTTTCTCCTGAACTATCTAGGCTTGGTGACACAGGCCTGTAACTCCAGTTACTCTGGAGGCTGAGCAAGATCATAAGTGCAAAACCTTCCTGGATACCGTGTACTAAAATAAAGGGTAAAAAGAGAGCTTGGAGCTAGCTCTTATATAGAATTTGTTAACCGGGGCTATTGTTGTGGCTCAGTGGTGGAAGGCCTGCCTAGAATCCCCAGGAGGGACTGCAGCTGTGACTCAGCAATAGAGCCCTTACCAAGAATCACCACCATAAGGGTGGTGTGGCTCAGTGGTAGAGCACCTGCCTAGAATCTCTCAGTGTGAGGCTAACGGTGTGATTGATCCAAGAAACACCACCATAAACAACAAAAAAACCCTCCCAAATTGGGCTTCCCTTAAGACTAAACATTGCCTTGACGTCTGACTAACCACAAGGTGTTTGTGACACACGCCTTTAATCCCAGCACTCAGAAGGCAGAACGCAGGCAATCTCTGTGAGTTCAAGGTCAGCCTGGTTTACAAGAGCGAGTTCCAGGACAGACTCCAAAACTACAGAGAAACCCTGTCTCAAAAAAAAAAACAAAACAAAATAAGCAAACTTATGACTAACCATTGCATTGACTTAGAACAGCTGTAGCAGCATTCACTAAAAAGCCCCATCTTGGGGAGTTAGAGACAAACCAATCCCTGGACAAACCAATCCCAGTGAGCATAGCCTAATGGAACAGTTCGAAGCCAGTGAGACACTGTCAACAAAATAAAACCATGTTCAGGGAATACCACAGAGGATGGGGCACAAGTCAGTAAACAGTGTTCTCCATGGTCTCTGCTTCAGTTCCTGCCTCCAGGTTCCTGTATTGAGTTCCTGCCCTGATTTATCAAGGACCCAAGAGTTGTAGGATAAACCCTTTCCTCCCCAAATTGCTGTTGGTCACACAGCAATAGAAACCTAACTAAGAAAGGTAGCTAAAGAGCAGTTAACAACACTGGTTGCTCTTTCAGCAGAACCAAGTTCAATTCCTAGTATGCACATGGTGGCTAACACCTGTAACTCCAGTCCTAGAAAATCCAACGCCCTCTTCTGGCTTCCCGGGGCACTGCACGCATATGGTACATAGATACACAGGCAGGCAATGTACCCAACATAGAAGATGAAATCAATAAATGAAGATGAATAGTTGAACACATGTGCACATACACACACACATGCATGCACACATACGCATCAGAAAAAAATAGGCTGTATTAAGGTAACTTTTCCGAACCAGCCCAATGAATCCTAGAGTGAGGCAACAAAAGAGGGGGTAGGGCGTGGCCTGAGAACTTTTTGCTTGAGCCTGGACAAGAAAAATATAGACATTGAGAGTAAGAATTTAGAAGCTTCCATAGCAATTTGGCAGAGTTATTTTGTATCTTGTTGATTCTCACAGTAACAGCAACAAAAAACTTGGGGCTTGTAAAAAAATTTCAATGAAAACCATTAAGGTGACAATGTATTTTGACTCATGATGTGACAGGTGCACACACACCCCACAGGTCAGAGTCATTTGGAATAAGGAAGCCTGGGCATCATATTGCACAGTGGGGGATTTCCAAGGGTCCAGCCATACTCAGGGATATAAGCTGCAGGGCACACTGTGGAGCGACACTCCTATGGGCCACAGTTCCTTCACAAAAGGGCTCTGGAAAACATCGGAGCCCTGCCAAGGTGACTGTCACATGACTGTTGCTATTGGAAGTTGTTCTAAAAATATGGAAGATGACTTATTTGGAGAGAAACTTCTATTCGCCATTTTAGGGGGAAAGGGACACAGCAAAAGTTTCTGAGAAAGATAATTGGAGAATTATGTCACGTAGTACAGAAATCTGTATCCAAAACACTGGGGCAGCCAAATTCTAAATAGCTGTCAAGAATTCCTAAGGATATGCTACATGAAATAAACCAGACTCAAAAGGACAAGTGTTAGATGATTCTTCATGCAGAGGCCAGTAAAAGGGGGAGCCAGGAGGCTATTATTCACTGGGTACAGCGTTTCTATTTGGAGAGATGAGAAGGTCCGGGAAGCAGCTCATGGGGGTGCTTACATAACTCTGGGAATGTACTTTATTCATATATGTTTTGTCTCCATAAAGAAACAAGGGTCCCCATGGTAGTGATATATAAATCTGGGGGTGGGGACGTAGTTCAGGAGGTAGAGGGCTTGCCTAGCACCCACAAAGCCCTGGGTTCCATCCTCAGGATCGCATATGATGGTGCACACCTGTAATGCCAGCACTCATGGGAAGATGGAAGAGGATCAAGAGTTCAAAGTCATCCTCAGCTACAGAGGAAATTGGAGGCTAGCCTGGGCTACCTGTGACCCCGTCACAAGAAAACAAAAAACTAGGTATGGTGATTCATGCCTACCAGCACTCTGATTGAGTATGAGGCAGGAGGATCACAACTTGTATAGCCTGGACTATACAGCAAAACCCTATATGCAAGAAAAGGTAAATTTAAAAACAACCTCTGCAGTGATCATTCCATCTGGATCTAGTTAGAAAGCCGCCATTTGCTCTTGGGGCAAGACCATGAAGAAAGAACGAAATCCACATTGTTTTAAAAAGTGCAGTCGGGATTTCTACCAGTATTAAAACTGCAGCATTCTGTGTCCCTTGACATTCCCCCATTGATCATCGGCATCCTATTGAAATTTTTCTCACTTCTGTGCAAGATCTGTCTCCTTGCTGATTGTCTGAGCTGAGTCAGCAGACAAGATTGGGTGAGAGCCATTTGAAGACTCCCACGTGCAGTTGAGGAGGGTCTGGCTCAATTCTGCTTTTCGTTCTGGATACATAAGAGTTTCCTTTTATGGCGTCACCAAATGAACTCTTCTAGGACTTTGGAGATGGCTCAGTGGTTCAAGTGCTTGCTGCACAAATCAGGACCAGTTTGGATTCCCAGAATCTGTATAAAGGTCACACGGTGTCAATATCTACCTATAGTTCCTGACCTAGAAAGCAGAGACAGAGCTCCCCAGAGCAAGCTGGCTAGCCAAAGTAGCC
Organism: Alexandromys fortis; assembly: GCF_014885135.2. Taxonomy (NCBI): domain Eukaryota; kingdom Metazoa; phylum Chordata; class Mammalia; order Rodentia; family Cricetidae; genus Alexandromys; species Alexandromys fortis. The sequence continues at coordinate 2,212,020 of NW_026068043.1, forward strand.
GTATCTGCCAGCTCTGAGCTTGATCGAGAGCCCCTGCCTTGATGAGTAAGGTGGCAGGGCAAAGGAAGAGAATCCCATGTGTACACACACACACACATTCGTGTATCCATATGTGTTCAAGCACACACTTGCACACAAACAGGAAAAGGGGGGAAATTCTTCTTTTTCCATAATTTGATGTGTTTTAGACTCCTACATTTTTGCCATCTCTCTTGTTCATTGTTTCAATAGATGTCCTTGGGGCTGGGGACACGGCTCAGATGATAAACTGCCTGCCACATGTTGTATGAGATGCTTCTCCTGGGGACACACGCAACGTTCATACATGCCTACTCATCCCAGAAAGGGAGCCCATGGCAGACTGAAGTGATGATTGTACCACGTCTAATTTGGTGAACCCATGAGATTTTGTTGGGGTTAGTCTCAGAAGCATGATTGAGGGGTTACTTCCCAGAACCAACTCAAGAGCAGCTGTGTCACCAAAAAGCCTACCTCAATATGGGTAACAACACACAAAGTCGCACAACTGGAGCCCTCTGGACAGCCTGCAGGTAGCTGGACAGATCTGAAAATCTCCTCTCTCAGCTTTGGTTATATCTTCCATAGCCTGGGGGATAGGCCCTTGTCTTAATCAGTGTTCTATTGCTGTGAAGAAATTCCGTGAAGACAGCAACTCTTATAGGTGAATGCATTTAGTTTGGGTGGGCTTGCTTACAATTCAGAGGTTTAATCCACTGTCGTCATGGTAGGGAGCCTGCAGGTAGACACGTGCTGGAAAAGTGGCTGAGCGTCCTACATCTCAGTCCACAGGCAGCAGCAAGAGAGATCCACTGGACCTGGCTTGGGATTTTGAGACCCTCAAAGCCCACCTCCAAAGGCATACTTCCTCCAACAAGGCCACACCTCCTGATCTTTTCAAACAGTGCCACTCTGTGGTGACCAACTGTGCAAATCAAGGACCCTTATGGGGGTCTTTCTCATTCCAACCACCACAGCCTAGTTAGTATCTTGTACATAGCAGCTTTCCCAGACATGTGAAATGTGTTTACTTCCTGAGTTTCATTAACTTCTCCCCCTTTCTCCTAGAGGGAATGCGTCCATTCAGAGGCGACTGCTATACAGCATCATGCAAGCATGGGAACTTGAGTTCAGACCCCCAAAATCCTGGGGGTTTTATTGTTGTTGTTGCTGTTTGGTTAGTCTTTTTTTTTTTGTTTATTTGTTTGTTTGTTTGATTTTTAAATCCAGGCATGGGGAGGGGGGTATACACTTGCAATTCTTGAACCGTAGTGACTAAAGGGTCCCTGGGCTCAATGGCCAGCTAGCCTAGCCTACTTGGCCAGACCAAGGAGAGGTGACCCTGTCTCAAAATACAAGCTTCACAGCACCTGAAAAACAACAATTGAGGTCGCCCTCTGACTTCCATATACAGAAAGAGAGAAAGAGAACCCAAGCCCTTGGCCTTCTCCATGAGCACTCAGGTAAGGGTTATAGGTCATAAAGAATGACCCCTCCCAGGTGGAAATCAACTTGGCATCATCTAACACAATCCTCTCATTCTAAAAGCCAGTAGAAGGATTACAGTAAAAGGAAGGAGTTCTCCCGGAGTCTTCCTGATGATCCCCACAAATTGCTCTACTTTGTGCAATCAATCCCCAGTATACAAGAGCCTCTGCCAAGAGCTAACTATATAAAAGAGACTCAGTGATAGAAGGGGAAGGAAGGAGGCAAAGATGCTCCATGGCTCCCTCTTGAAAGAAAGCCTGAGGACAAAAATGCCATTAGAAAAAAATTTAAAAAATGCACCAGGATTTAATGAGGAAAAAATAAACACCTTTCAAAGGCAAGCCCAGCAGGGCCTATGAGTCATCCCCAGGCACCTGCGCCAAACTCCAAACTGTGCTAACAGTACTTAGCATCCTAATATCCTTAACCAACTGTAGGAGAGCAATTAGCCTTGGTCGTAATGCAGAACAAATGGTCAAGTACAAGTCTATAACCTCTGAGCTGCAGAGTCTAAGAGGTCACTTTAATCGTTTCGTGTTTGCGTGTTTGTTTTAGCAGTAGAAAAAGGGATTCTTAGCAAAGTGTATGTTTGAGGATACAAAGGGCTTCTACTAACCAGACCGGACTGGAGGGACCAGATTGAGCATCAATTTGAGGTTGAGATGGAGCAAGGCTTGCCTTACAGTTTTTTTTACATAGAAAATCTGAGTTGGATGATTCCCCATGAAGCCCATGGACGCTTACTTGCAACCCACATACTCGGAAGGCTAAGGCAAGGGGATTGAAAGGTTGAGGTCTAGTGGACTCCAGAGTGAGTCAAAGCTAGCCTAAGCAATTCTGTGCAACCCTGTCTCAAAAAAGTCAACAAGGGATAAGGACATAGCTCAGTGGTAGAGCACCTGCCTAGAATCCCCCAGTGAGGGGCTGGGAGTGTGGTCCAGTGGTAGAGCCCCTGCCTAGCATGAGTTGAGGCCCTAGATTTCAATTCCTAGTACCACAAAAGAATTGTTTAAAACAAGTGATATTGTGAGTTTGGAGTCAACCTGGATTTCATGAGACATGGAAGGAAAGAACAAAGGATGGGAGGGAGAAAGGAAGAAGAAAATGTTTATCACATCTCTTTAAGACATCTCAAATCAAGGACCAAATTTATTTGTTTGGTTTGGTTTTTTGTTTGTAGCCCTAGCTGTCCTAGAACTCATTCTGTAGACCAGGTTGGCCTTGAATTCAGAGATCCATCTACCTCTGCCTCCTGGGTGCTAGGATTAGAGGTGTGTGCCACCAGCACAATATCACTTGTTTTAAAATTGTTATACCCACCACATAGCATAAACCGAGCTCTCTTGATGTGCTTCCAGTATGTGAAAGATGAATGTTGTTGCCATCCCTTCCTCCTCTTTGAATTCTATACAAAGGGCCCCCGGTGGGGTCCTTGACCTCTTGAGTCCAATTGGTTCCTCTCACTCCTCTTTATTTTTATTTTCTCACTATGAAAACTTCAAACACTGGTTTGGTTTGGTTCTACTTTGAGACAAGATTTCTTGTATAGTCCAGACTGATGATCTCAAACCAGTAATCCTAAGGTGGGGAGATGGTACAGTGAATCAAATATTTGTTGTGCAAATGTGAGAACCCAGTAATCACATAAAAGCAGGTACTGCAGGATATAACCCCATCACTGGGGTAGAGAAGTGAAGAACTGAACTCATTGGCCAACCAACCAGCGTAGCAAATCAGTGAGTTTTAGCTTCTGTGACACTCTGCCTCAGAAAGAAAGAAAGAAAGAAAGAAAGAAAGAAAGAAAGAAAGAAAGAAAGAAAGAAAGAAAGAAAGAAAGAAGGAAGGAAGGAAGNAGAAAGAAAGAAAGAAAGAAAGAAAGAAAGAAAGAAAGAAAGAAAGAAAGAAGGAAGGAAGGAAGGAAGGAAGGAAGGAAGGAAGGAAGAAAGGAAGAAAGGAAGAAAGGAAGAAAGGAAGAAAGGAAGAAAGGAAGACAAGAAGAGAAATGAAGAGCTGGGAAGAATCATTGGTTAAAAGCACTTCTGTCCCAATGCCCAAGTTCAGTTCCCAGCATCCTTTTAGGATGACTCTCACAGTCACCTACAACCGTAGCTCCAGAAGATCTCAACTCTAAGGGCACTACACTCACATATATACCTACAATTACTAACACACATACATATAATTGGTTCTTTAAACTAATAATAATGATAATAATAATAAGGTAGATAGCAATTGAAGAAGACACCTGACACAGCCTCTGGCCCCCACATACATACATACATATACAGTAAAATGAAAAGTAATGTTGGTAACAATATTAACCAATTCTTAACATAAGCAATGTAACATAAATAAAACTAATGTAAATGAGTTCATTTTATAGATTTTTGAACAAGCTTGTCGATGCAAACTGTATAAAGAGGGAATATAAAGTATCCAGACATAAGATTTCAGTTTTGAGTGTCTCCTTCTGGATAATTCAGAGCCCCAGGGATGTGTGATGGCTTGTTCTACCCCGGAGTACATAAACATCCGCTGCCTAAGGAACTTCTCGGAATGGAAGTCTGATGATTGCCGTAGAAGATTTCACGCTCTGATAAATGTTCGGATAAAAGAGAGGATATGAAGACAGACAGTAGGCTCCAAGTTCAGAAAACACATAAAACTGTAGAAGTGCCACATAAAATACACAGTTCCCTTCCCTAGCAGTGATGTGCTTGTGAGAACACAAAAATCAGAAACAAGATGAAGTCAAGCCTCTGCTTCTCTGGAGCCTCAGGATGACTCAAAAACCTTAGAATTTCACAGGCTTCTTTACTTTGTTCCTCCTCCCCCATCTTGTTCTCTTCTCTCTCTCTCTTTTTTTTTTTTTTT
>NW_026068043.1:2216525-2222634 GCF_014885135.2 Alexandromys fortis
CTCTCTCTCTCTCTCTCTCTCTCTCTCTCTCTCTCTCTCTCCCTTCTCTCTCTCTCTCTCTCTCTCTCTCTCTCTCTCTCTCTCTCTCTCTGAGTAAGTTGAGCGAGCTTCTTAGTGTTTTGATAAGGTCTGAGTAGCCCACGCTGGCCTTGAACTCAAGACACCCTACCCCACCTCTTTAGTCTGGGGTCACAGACACACTGTCAGGAAGTCTGACTTTACCCTTCTTTAAAATAAGAAGTTGGGAATTGACTGAAGTATTTCAAAGACCTTTGAAATTCCCTGATTCTGTAAGTCTGTTTCTATGACCACTGAACCATAGATGGGTCTTCTCCTCACTGTGGAATTCTAGGCAGGATCTCAACCCCTCCCCATGCTTCCCAGCCCTTCACTGAAGGAGGCACTCTACTGTTGAGCCACACCGCTAGTCTCTTACTAGAGGATTCTAAGCAGGTGCTCTACCACTGAGCCACACCCCAGCCCCTCACTGGGAGATTCTAGGCAAGGGCTCTACCACTGAGTCACACCCCAGCTCCTCACTGGGGGATTCTAGGCAGGTGCTCTACCACTGAGCCACACCCCAGCCCCTCACTGGGGGATTCTAGGCAGGTGCTCTACCACTGAGCCACACCCCAGCCCCTCACTGGGGGATTCTAGGTAACTGCTCTACAATAATGATTCCCAAGTTAGCCTGTATAGCAATAATGTCTCATGAGAAACTTTGCAAGTCCATAGCATCCTTGGCATCCTTCTTGACATCTGTGATCCCAGCAATTTGAAGAGAAGTCTGGGAACGTTGTAGTTTTAGTGATACTATATCAAATCTAGTTTTATAACCACAGACTAGAAATTTCATCTGCTCTCATTATTTCAAATGCATCGACTACCAACAGAATAATACTTTCCATTGGAAATATAGCTCCTCCTACTTCATAATAATGGCTAAAGACTACAGAACTCACCTTACATATTAGTGGAACTTTCTTGGAATACATCTATTGCTTATATATGGAAAATAAGTATATATAAGCTATACTTTAACGGCTATATGACAACCATACCATAATAAACTAGAATCCTGAGCAAAACACTTGCAATTTTAATTTTGTGTGTGCATGGATGTGTGCGTATGTGCACATGAGTGCAACTACCTGCAGAGACCAGAAGATGATGTTGGATCCCCTAGAGCTAGTGTTTCTGGAGGCTGTGTGCCACCTAAAAGAGTAGTATGAGTATGCACTCTTCATTGCTGAGTCAACTCTCCTTTTTTTAAAAATCCTTTTTTTTTAAAATGTAAACCCATTCTGATTTTTTAATATAATGTAAGTCAGTAATCAATCAAATAATTATTTCATGTGTAGATATTTATAACCATACCTGGGAACATACCTGCATTGTTCAATGATATAGGTTTCTTTTCTTATTGCTATGATAGAGCACCTAACAACAGAAACTTAAGGAGGAAGGATTCACCTTGACTCATAATCAGGAAGCAGTGGGGAAGATGCTGATGCTGGTCCTTACCTCAGTTTCTCCTTTATTTTCTTTTTTCAGTCTAGGACCCCAGCCTACCGGATGGTGCTTCCCCATCTCAGGGTATATCTCACCATCTCAATTGATCCAGTCTAGAAACTCCTTCACAGACATGCTCAGAGGGTGTCTCCTGGATGGTTCAAGATCCTGTCAACTTGACCATCAATCTTAACCGAACACAAACGTAATCCATCACAGCCTGTTTGAATGAGATCCTCACATCTGGAAACACTTTCTAATAAAATCCTCACATCTAGAAAACACTAGGAACCCCCCCCACACACACACACCACCTCCTGTCTTGCTCTCATCCACGCTCAGTCTCTTTGAACACTTGAGGAAATTTAAAAAAGAACCAAGAGGTGTATAGAACATCAAAGTCCCCCAAGGAAAATATTTGAATATTTCCCATCTATTTTCTTCTCCTGCTCTTTGTGCTGCTCAATGAGAAGAACAGTAACAGTTACATTCGTGTCAACACAAAAGGCCTCTGTCTGTGCATATCACCTATTAAAGCATTCAGAGATTCAAAGTCAAGGTATGTATTATACATAGTTTTGTTTTTTTTTTCTGGGCCATTATCAGCGTTCTTACAACACCGTTATTCTCCAGCCCAGCTAATGCTCCTGTCAAAGACTCAGCAACAAGCACAGAAAAATGTCAAACAGTAGGAAAGAAATCTAACTGTTCTTCCCAACCTCAAAGCGGGGAAAAACAGGTTGTCTTTTATGGAAATTCAGGACCATTCCAGGATACAGTCCCATGAGTTTTATCTGTGGACAGAGCGGCAGAATGTCTTATTTGTTTTTCCCTGCACACCTGAGTCCCCTTCTGAGTAATTTCCCCTTTTTCTCTCTTGCCAGTATACTTAATAAAACTAGGACCTGGGTTGTCATCATTGTGCCTTCTTCCCAGGAGGTATCTGGCTTGGAATGAGACAGAAATCACCTGCAAGACTCACCCAGCCCTGTCTGCAGAGTCCTGTGAGAAGATTTAAGGGGCAGTAAAAGGCTCCTCAGGAGAAAAATATTTTTCCAAGCTGCTTACCAGGGTGCCTAGAATTACAACCCCTGTGCTGTTAAGACACCGAGAGTCTCCATTAAAATGCAAATATCGGAGGTGAGTTACTTTATCAAGGAATCACATTTCAGCTTGAACCAGTCTATGGCTTACTCCCAAAATCCAAAATCTGGCCAGAAGAGCCTCAGATGAGAGTAAAAGTGACATGAGTTGAGAGTTGAGGACCAGTCTGGGCTACGTAGGCCCTCCCTGTGTTAGCTGCTGTGATCAAAGTACCGGATAGAAGCTAGTTAAGGGAGGAAGATGTATTTGGGCTCATAGTCTCAGAAGGGTCAGTCCATCAGGGTGTGGCCTGGGGAGGGGGGTGGCTCCATGGAGGCAGGAATGTGAACTGAGAAGCCTTACCTCCTTGTCTCTTGTATCTCCCTGAAACAAAAAGCAGAGTCCAGACAGGGAATGAAGCCAAGCTATCTACACAACACACACACACACACACACACACACACACACACACGACACATTTCCTCCAGTAAGGTTTCTATAGCCTCCCCAAACAACAGTGTCACCATCCAGGGACCAAATGTCCAAACAAATGAATCTGTAGAGAACCTTTCACATTCAAACCATAGCACTGCGTAAAAGGAGAGACCTGGAAAGAAAAAGGAAGGAAGGGAGGGAGGGAGGGAGGGAGGGAGGGAGGGAGGGAGGGAGGGAGGGAGCAGAGATGGCCCAACAGTTAAAAGTGCCTTCTGCCCTTCCAGGGAATCTGAGTTTTGTTTCCAGCACCCACATCAGGGTCACAACCACCTGTAACTTCAGCTCCAGGGGATCCAATACCATCTTCTAGCCTCCATGAGCACTGTATTCACACACACACACACACACACACACAAACACACGCGCACGCGCACCAGGGGGAGGGACACACAAATAAAAATAAGTCTTTTTTTCAAAGAGATTAAGAGTCAGTGCAAACGTGCTCTCCAAAACTGCTCTGGCTTAGCAACAATGGCCTTGAACTTCAAAGATAAAGTCAAAGAACCATTAACATACTAATGAATTCTCCAACACCTGGGAGAACCAACTCCTAGGATTACTCTCACTTTTTCAGGGCCTGTTCAGCCTTTCTCCTCTCTCCCCAGGTGTTTCAGAGGCAGCATGCGCATCCTAAGGTAGACATTGTCAGTGATCTCCAGTATTCCCGTTCCATTCTGGATGCTGAAGAGAAGCAGCGGTTTGCGGAGGCGTGAGAATGGTAAGCAGGTGCTGGCTCAGAGGCCAAAAGCATCTTCTGTTCTTGCAGAGAAACCGAGTCTGATTCCTAGAACCTGTGCCTGATAACTCACAGCTGCTTGTAACTCCAGTTCCAGGGGATCCTGGGTCCCTAGCTTCTGCAGGTACCACACATACATGTGGAGTTACTTAGAGACTGTGGCTGAAAGTCTTTGAAACAAAGACGTCTGGGAACTGCAGAGGTAGCTCAGGGAGTTAAGTGCTTGCCTTGCACAAGAACCTGAGTTCATTCCCCAGAACCCACTTAACACAAAAGCACTGGAGAGTGGTTTACAGTTTCAGCACTGGGGAGGTAAGCACAGGCGGATCCCTGGGGCTCCATGGTTAGCATGCCTACTATCCCAGCCAGCAAGGCTTAAGCCAGTGAGGGAAGGTGGATAGCAACTGGGGAACACCTGAGGCTGAGCTCTGCCTAGCACAAGAGTGAGTACAAGCACATGCAGAACACACACACACACACACACACACAAAAGAGAGAAGAAGTCTGGGCACTAAAATAGGACGGATGAGCATTGGAAGGCAGAACCTTTTGATATATTTCTTCTCAATTTTGTCCACATATATGGACATGTATCCACATGTTACACACACACACACACACAAGCAACACTAAGTCTAACTCAGGGTCTCTTACAGGCTAGGCAAACATTCTACCAAAGAGCTTGCTGATTATTTTCTAATACTACATTACAATGCTAATTTTGTTTTGTTTTTCTTTTAAGAAGATAGTTTTTAAAAATTAGGTGCGTGTGTGTGTGTGTGTGTATGTGTGTGAAGAGGGTGAGTCCTCATCTCAAGGTGCTCACGTGGAAAGCGAAGGGGGATGGAGGGACTCCGTTCTCTCCTCCCAGCACGTGGCTTCCAGAGGCTACACTCATAATCACTACACTTGCACTGCAAGCAACTTTACCCACAAGCCTCTTTTTAAAGTGTTTTTTTTTTTAATTGAGACAGGATCTCACTATGTAGTCAAGAATGGCCCAAAAACTGGTGGCAATCCCCTTGCCTCCGCCTCTCAATTACTAGGATTATAGGCATGAGCCACCAGGGTAAATTTCTTCTATTATTTGCCATTTTATTTCCAATTCCTTTAACCTAATGTCTGACATTGCTACTTTTTAAGACTCTCTTCCTGCATCCCGCATACCAGATCCCACACCCTTCTGAAGCCTTCCTCCTCACCCGGATCCCAGGGTCTAAGCTTCCTCGCTGACGCCACACTTAGTATTCACAGCATGTAAGCCCCATCTTACAACACACTACCCTGTTCGCTAATTATTGGAATCACTCAATTTGGCCCTTGAATCCACGCTAATTATCGTATGCTAATATGCGAAATCACACCTTACCCCAATTCTTCATGTGTGTGTGTCTTCACTCTGATCCCTGGCTTGACTTAAGTCCCTGTAAGCCGGTCCTGCACTTCTCTCTCACCTTCACGGGAGAAGACCGTGGTGTGACACACAGGATGGGCATTTGCTAAGTCCTTGGACCTTTCCTTTGGAGGAGACCAGCAGTCTTGTGCTTCAGGGAACTGCCTGGAGATGGAAGCACGCTTTAGAAGTGAAAGAGATCTATATAAACCATTGAGTAAGCCAGTCCAGCCATTCCCTCAGCCACAGCCTGCGCTCTCCAGGAGAGAACATTGCCATGTATTAGAAAGGTCTCCAAAATCCTTCCAAGAGATTACCTGACATAGTCAGGACTGAGCACCATATATCAACAGCTGAGGATGTGGTTCAGTTGGAGTGCCTGCCAGGCATGCCTAAGTCCCTGGGCTCCATCCCCAGGACGACAGAAACTGAGCATGGTGGCTCATACCTGGACCGCCAGTGCTCAGAAGGCAAACACGGGAAGATCGGGAGTCTGGAGTCATCATGGGCTACTTTGTAGTAAGTTCAAGACCGGGCTAGGATCCATGAGACCCTGTGGCAAAATGAAACGCAACTCCAATCTCATCCCTAGAAGGTCTGGGGTCAGCAGATGGATCAGGGTCAGGACCTCAATGCCCTTCTAAATAAACTCTTTCAGACCACTGACCCAGCCCTCCTCTGACTCTAAGGCAAACGTTCAACAGAGCTCAGGAGTCTCCTGGCAAACTGCCTAAGCAGAAGCTACTGTACATTTTGGGATTAGAAAGAACCTCTGTGGAGGAGGACAGGGAAGGGAAGGGAAGGGAAGGGAAGGGAAGGGAAGGGAAGGGAAGGGAAGGGAAGGGAAGGGAAGGGAAGGGAAGGGAAGGGAAGGGAAGGGAAGGGAAGGG